>NC_088713.1:43949316-44249316 GCF_963576615.1 Watersipora subatra
ACAAGTATTTCGTGGTTTCGCTACGTAATGAAAACACTATGTTGCAGACAATTCATCTATGTAAAGCAAAATGGATTTAATGCTACAAATAATCTTTTGGCGATAGCCATCTACATCAGCCTCACAAAATATTTCAAAGCCTTCCAAACAAACACTCAACAGTGGAACCTCGGTTCTCGAACACAATCCGTTCTAAAATATTGTTTGAAAAACGAGTTGTTCGAGATCCAAAACAGTTATTCCCATTTGAATCCATGTGTGTAAATTTTAATCCATCTCAAGCCAAAAAAACAACTTCGGTAAAGTATTTCCTTAACATTTTACACCATAAACTGTACTGTATACTATATATTATAAATAAAAACGGGTTGATATAGATTGTGTTTATTTTTAATAAAAGATTTTCTATATGTATCTATGATGATAAAAAAAGAAAAGAAAAAGTAAACATTTCATATGTTTTGCTCTTAAAACATCGAAAGCATCCTAGGTTAAGATACCATACCAAAAATTGCAAAAATCAATAATGAAACATCAAAAAATGCAACAGTTCAGTTACATAGATATAAACAGCAATGGCATGTTTACTTCACATCATCTTTGAAAGAGAATCTTCCAAAACAATTTAGGGTAACGCAACTCTCCCTAGCAAATATCTTTAGTGGAAGGCCATTGTCCCAGATGGTTCGTCCCTTTTTTGAAAAGAATTTATGAAGCTTAACTCGCTTCTCCCTTTGTTAACAAATGTTTCCATGCTGTTTCCGGTTTGGTCGAGAACCAAATTTATGTTTGAGATCCGAGACGAACAAATCTAAAGGATTTTGGTTAAAACCCGAACTGGTCGAGAACCGAAGCATTCGAGAACCGAAGTTCCACTATAGTTTCATTTATCATTGACTCCGCCCATCCACTCATCTTTGACTCCACCCAACTACTCATCATTGACTCTGCCCAAACACTCACCATTGACTTTACCCAACATTCATCATTGGCTCCACTCAACTACTAATCTTTGGCTATCATATATTGTTATACATGTAGGTCATCGAGCAGTTGCCTTGTTCTTGTTTACGGCTTTTCCTTTCGAGCCAACTAACTTCTCCTTCTACTTCACGTCTTTCTGTTTTTGTATCTCCTTTTTCATAATCAGTGTTAGACTCTATTGAAATAAATGTAGAAATTTGAAACATGAAAGCGACCATGGATTATATACCAGAGATGACCAACCTACTGAAAGATAGTAAAAGAAATTTTTCAATCACAATTTTCTACCTTAGCAAACTGACTATATTTCTGACAAATATGACTCTATACTCTGTGTGTTTCTAAAGCAATTGTCAATTTAGAAAATGAAAAATACAATTTACAATTTACAAAATTTACTAAATTTATAAGTTTTAGAAAAGAAAGAGAAGATAGGAAAAGTCAATTCAGACAGAAAAGATTAATAAAAATATATCAAGTGAAACTAACAAAAGAGCCACATGTTCAGATTTAATTGTGGAATCTTTCAGACCATTTATATGGATTTTAATAACTTTCATTATTACGTATATAGCACATTAGTTTTTTTTATTGCCATTACCTGTTTTATGTTGAACTTGTTTGGTCAAAATTACCATAAAGAATGTAAATGCAAAAAATTAACAAATCATAACAAAAATATTAGTAAATCTTAAAATTAATAAATAAAAAATATTACAACCAGAAAGAAAAAGTACAGAATTTATAGCTGAAAAATAAAAGTCAAAATCAAACTAAAGAATTAGTAAAATTAGCAAAAACTTTTTAATTTAAAAAAGAAATTAGAATTAAAACATGTTGATTGAAAATTTTTTAATAGCGAATAATGAAAAAATAACAAAATTAAGTGACTAACTAAAAGACTCAAGTGTTAAAACTAAAAAGATTAAAAACTTAAAATTCAAAATAAAGTCCAAAGACTCAACTATTAAAACTCAAATTATAATTTTCATTTTTAAGTTGCAAAAAGATTTTATATTCTCCATAATGATATCTGCTATGCTGTTAGTTTACCGTCATTTGAGAAAGCTTGGCTTCTTTCCAACTTCTTCTCCAGTTTCAAACTAGTCTTCTCCAACTTTATTACTCTTTTTTTGGTATCCTCCAGCTCTGAAAAAGAAGGTACATGTTTGTTAACCCTTTTTATAGATGTAAGGACACTTGTGTCACTTATGTTTGGCACTCTCCCAGATGCAGATAGACATTAATGTTGCGGTGTCGACAACTTTTTTAACAGTGTTTTTTATACCTCAAAATAACAGACTGAGTTATGTCATTTGTCACTCAAACAACCACAGATGACAACAATGAAAGAATTCATGGATATTCATGTTTCATGATATTTCATAAATATTCAACAAACCATCTCTGAGTTGTGATCAAAATATGCCCATGGAGGGAAAACTCCAAAACGCTGAATGTAAAAGATATTGAATACCGTTTTGAAAGAAAGTCAACGAGATTGATTTTTTGGTAGGGAAGGTTCGAAATTCCCAAAATATATTTTTTCACTAAAAGCTTAATCTGTCATTTGGCTTGAAGTATAGACTAGCAAGTAAATCCCTCTTTCAAGAGTACTTGTAATAACCTAAAGGGTGAGAAATATTGTGGCAATTGGGTCATGTCTGAGCAGTGACACTTGCACTAGCTAAAATTAATACTTTTACCAACACGTGTGGTTGTTTTTATTAGATTATTAGCGAATTCTAAATATGTAAGGATTTTTCTGCATGTTGTTTTACATTTATTAAATGTTTAACAAAAGCAAATGAAAAGATATTAGTTTTTTTAATGAAATGTTTGAATGATTCTGAATTGGTTTTTCAGAAGAGCCAAAGCTGAAATGTTTGCTATTAATAAAACTCTACCACCGTTTTATCTCTCAAGGATGGTTTACACTGTATTACCGCATATCGGAGTTGTCTACCCGAGATTACTACCGATATACTGTGATACAGTGTGTACTAGTCTTGAGCTAAGCAGAACTTGACATTGATGGCTATTGTTTCTCCAGTGTTCTTAACAGTAAATGTGGCACAGCCATTTTCCGCTATTACATACATAACTTTATCATTGTGCTCATGAGCAAGAAAAACAACTTTTTTTATTAAAAAATGACCTCACACAAAGTTTTAGCAGATTGTATCAGAAAGAATTGGTATTTTTTCATCTTTGAAGATTGAATTTGATACTTGAAGTTATCTGGCTCTCTGGAGGTTAAATTTCAAGATAGAAGTTGATAAAGCTTTATGGCAATTAAAACACTCACAAAAAACGAAAACACTCACGAAAACGAAAAAAACACTCACAAAACGCTGTAAAACGATGTCACTCGTTGTTGTCGTTGCAATAAATTAATCTTTAATTTATTGTAATAATATTTAATTAATTTAATTAATCAATAATTAAACTTTCACTTGATCTGAGTGGTTTAAACACAATCAAGTTTTATTGCTTTCAATCTTGAAAAAATTTTGGCAACCAGATCACCTCAAACATCAACTGAAATGATAAAAAAGTATGAATGCTTTCCAATTAAATTTAGTAAAAAATTTTAGTTTATCTCTAAGCTTTGAATATTGCTGTAGACTCCATTATGTCTACCTACAGCGCTACGTCATCTTGATTACTACATAAATGTTGTGATGACTTTGGCAGCCTTGTGTTCATCCTCTGACAATCCTAGAGTTGTAAATAGAGTCATTCTTCATGAAAACAGGATAAAGTAATGACAAGTTGATTTGAATTTATATTACCTACATGCTTTAAGTTTCCTTAAAATGCTCAGAGGAAATGAGAAGGAAGGTCAAACACCTCAGGGGTTTCAGCCTCTATGTGATGTTTTATATGCTGTCCATGTCCTTGGATATACAGCAGTTCATCATTTATTAGGGTTAATCGGCCCGAAGCATCGCATGAAAAGTGAAGTTTGATGTTTTTGCGATGGTTTTCAATCTTGCAATTGTTTGCAAAAATAAAACTAATTTTTTAAGTCACTTTTTCACGGCTCGTAACAATTTTCAGCTTATTCTTAATTTTATCAGACAATTTTGAAGGTCAAAGGCAAAGGAAATAAGAAGGAAGGTCAAAGGCTCAGTTACAGAGAGAAATTTAAGAATAGATACCTTTCCTGTCACCACCAGTGGCATCTTCTGGGGAATTGAATCTCAACCTGTTATTTACAGGTCACTGATTCTATACCACTTAGCTATGACACTGTCTAAAACAAGTTTGTCATGATAGACTTGTGTGTAACCTGATAAAATCGGTTTTCCACAATGAGGTTTTGCTAGTAGGTTTTTACAGGATAGGAAAGCCTCAATTAAGCACAAAACGGGAGTGAAGATTTTAAGATAGGGAAAAGATATTGTGTTAGGAATGATATGTTTTTAGGAAACTTCATTTAGACTTTTTGAGTGAAATTTATTTCTGTGTTTATAATTGGAAGCTGTGGAGTTACGATACCATGGAAAAGGGTGAGTTAGTTATAAGGGTAGAATATATAATTGAGACTCAACATGTCTGATCTTGCAATTAACCCAAGTCTCCACTTAACGTAGAAAATTTATGTAAAATTTTTGCTTCATGTTAATTTAGAAAGTTGAGTTTCGTTTTTTCTTTTTTAAGTTTAAAATGAGTGAGTTTGAGAAAACCTTGAAACGGGTTAAACAAATTTGCACGTATTTGTTGCTTTGTATAAAGTAAAAACCTTATACCGTTCTTGGAATGGGATGTTTACGTTGTAGGAATGCCTTGGATCTGTGAATGATTGTTTCACAAATACCTCAATAAGGTATTGTGAAACCAAAGCCAGAACTTTTTCTTTTGTGAGTACATACTCCACAGCAATGTGAACTTTCTAATTTCTAGGGTTTAGAAAAACCAGAGTGATTTATAAGTGACCTCATCATAACGATACCCTCCTCTCAAATATATGTGCTACCAGCTTAGCATTTTTCACATATCTCTAAGGTACAATAAATATATAACCCTTTTTAGTCATTATTACTTGGTTAATTTTGGTTTTTAAATATATATACATTGCATTTATTATATATAATGTATATATTTAGTGTATATTATATATATTTATATACATAAACATATATAATAAATATATTTATATGTACATAAATATGTATAATTATGTAATATATATATTTATATACATAAATATATATGTTTAAAAACCAAACAAAGTAATAATGAATAAAAAGGGTTATATCTTAGAGGTCAAAATAAAGGTGGGGTTGTGTAACTGGGATGAGGGATTGCACCATATACAAACAACTGTAAATAGTTGTCAACTATCGGGATATGGGATAAGTTCCACATAGAAGCAACAGCCAAAAGCTTTCAACCCTGAAGATGAGGAATTTTGAGACACAGAAGCTACTATACTGTCATTAGTTGTGAACAATGGAGATGAGTGATTGGACCACACAGAAGCAACTGTCAAAAGCTGTCTACTACGGCCATGAAGAATTGGACCACACAGAAGCAACTGTCAAAAGTTGTCAACTATGTAGATGAAGAATTGCCCATACAGAAGCAACTGACCAAATCTGCCCTGTATAAGTGCACCCATACACCAGTATCTCATGGTTAATCACTATATTTTGCAATAACTCATCCTACGTCAACAAAGTAGACAAAATAAGATTGTTTTTTAAATAAACACAGCTGCTGACCTGTGATGTACACTAAAACAATAGAGGTAATACACAGGGAGTGTCAAGAGTTGTTGGATTGCGGAGATTGAAACTGAAAAAGAGGCTACATTCATTCAAACCAAGCATGTTGATAAATTCTGTGCTTTCTGTTAAAATATATTGCGGAAAAGCTAAAAGTAAACAATTACTAACTCGAAAGAAAAACCATTCATCCGGACTTTTAAATCTATATTAACTCTGAAAAAACTCAGAAATATTAGCTGAAAAAAGAAACAAACACGCTGCAATCACACCCCAGGCATCCACTGTAGCTCCGATAACAGTGTAGCATTGAGTTTTTAGAATACCTTTACAATTGCAGCTAAGGCTTCCACTGTAATGGGAATAGCAGTTTAGCATTAAGCCTTTGCCAGACCTTTACAATCGCAGCTAAGGCCTCTATTGTAATACGGATATCGGTTTAGCATTAAGGCTTTGCAAGACATTTACAATCGCAGCTAAGGCTTCGACTGTAATATATGATGAATGAGAGTGAGTTTATGAAGAGGTACTCAGTTGATCCTTCTTGGAGCTGGAAGCTTCTAGCAGTTTATTCTGTAAGTCAAACTCGTCATGTAGGTCTTTTACTGTGACACACCGGACCTCAGCTGTAACACAAGGAGACTGCTAGCATATGAGAGATTATGCAAGCCTATTACAGTCATACCCTGGGCTACAGCGGTAGCTCAGAAAAGTTGAGGTTTAATCTTTTGCAACGCCTTTACGATTACAGCTAAGGCCTCTACAGTAATGAAGATAACATTTTAGCACTGAGCCTATGCAAGATCTTTACAATTGCAGCTAAGGCTTCCGCTGTAATACAGATAACAGTTTGACATTGAGCCTATGCAGACACAATATTTCTAGCATATACTGTATGACTGACCCTACGCAGTGCCAAGTTCATATTTCTTTTCACGTGTCTCTACGGTCAAGCAACAATAAAAGCCTTTTCTAACGCATTGCTACTTTAATAATTTAGTTTTTTGTATGAAAAAATATTATATAAAAAATATATATTTTTTATATATTATAAAATTTTTTTTGCTCAGAATGATTTTTCTTCAATGCTATATGCATATTACTTAATTATCATTGTTCCTGAACAATAAAACGAATTAAACAAAATACAACATATTATAATTTTTATATTATCGTAGTAACAGTACTTTGATCAGGGCATTGAATTATCTAGTTAGTCATTAAGATAACTGGTTGAATAATCATAGAATAAAAAACCTCACATTCATCATAGGTCTATGTTGAAAGCATTGAACAGATGTCAATTACGTCAAGAGAGAATTACTCTTAATTTATGTTAAGTTGTCTACCCCATCACTATTTTCACAAAAATGTCTGGCTGACTTTCGCTGCCGCAGCTATTTTAAGATAATCAGCAATGGGTTCACTTATAAAAAAGTCAAATATAATTATAAACTTATATTATTATATATTTTATACTAATATTAAAACATATAATATAGATTATAATAAAAAAGATAAGATTTAATTACATTGAGATGGTTGTGAACACAGAGATTTTGGTTTATCAATGACGAGGTCATTGGTTAATATTATAGGAAACTGGGTTGACTTATGGATAGAGACCTATGGTTATAATACTGTAAGGTGTATCTAAAGAGATGTCAGCGCTTCAAAAAAAACGCAACATTTAACTGTAGAGAAGTCCATAGGCTAAAAGTATCAAACCTTTGGGAAGACTTGCGATTAAAAATACATCTAAAGAGATGCCAGCGATTTAAAAAACACAACGTTTAACGGTGTAGAGGTTCATAACCTGAAAGTATCAAAGTTTTGGAAAAGCTTGCGATTAAAAATACATATAACGAACCCTTCATGCCACTCTACTTTTAACATATGGAGCAGGAGGAATCGTGCTCACGCAAAACTATCTAGAGGTAATGCACACATTATTAAAGTCCTGGTGGGTATGACATTGCGAACTCTGAAAAAGGCAGACGACTCCCAAACTGAATACAATATTCAGCATAAAAGAATTAACTACAGCAGAAGGCACATGATAGACCAGTGTTGGTACTAAATTATTGGAGATAAGTTGAATAATAAATGAGAGTTATTTGTCCTTACCAAGTTTTCCCAAAATTATCTCAGTAGAGTCTTTCATTTCATTGAGCTTATGCAAAGCAGTGATGTACTTAGGGAGGTCATCTGTACTGATGCCACTGTAAGATAACAACAGATCATGTGAAATTTCTAGGAAGGTCATCTATACTTGCAGCACTGAGGTAACAACATGTCGCATTAAGCAGATATGGAAGTCGTGTACAGATACTGATAACGCTGTAAGGTAACTAGAGATTATATGATATAGCTAAGAAAATCAGCCATACTGAGAACACTGTAAGGCAGGGCTTCCGATTAAGTGTGCTCACGCCCTTGAGAGGGTGCGAGCTAGTGCTGGGCACGAGTACTTCTTGGTCAACGGGTTTAGACCTGCCCCTTCTGTTTGGGTTTTTCGAGTATCGGGTAGCTAGTAATGCTAGGCTCGGGTATTTCTTTGCCTACGGGTTTTTTGGGTATCGGGTTTGTTGATATGGATTTTTTGTTCAAATTTTCTAAACAGATATATTTTCAAATTTACAAAGCAATTATATTTCTTTTCAATTTATTTATCATTTTTCAGTTTTTATCGACTGACATTCGTACTCGCAGCGTTAACAGGCGGATTGTTAAACAGTCAAGATAGTCTGGGGCCACAGGGAATTTTCGTGTCAACGGTGGGCAGAAGATAGGGTCTATGGTAGCTTAATACTTAAGCATGTTCTATGGACCTCTCTGATTTTTTGTAGATGGTGCTCCAAGTCTCATAAAAAACTTTACATTATCGGCTTTTTCCGTTAGTAAGGCTTGTTGGCTTAGTAAAACTTGGTTATAATGAATTATGTAATCCATAATAGCTAGCTGTGGTAATCAATTTAAACAGAGTTATTAAATTTTTACTGCTACTACCGCGAAGCTGATGGCAGTTTTTAACAAGGCGATGGCGGAAACAGACTAAGGACCTATGTGTTATCGGTGAAAGCAAACAAGCGCCGTATTAAAAAAGACATAGATTTGTTTACGAAGCCGATTTGGCTAATTGCGCAAATAAAATTTGATTCAAGTATTTCTACTCACCTTTTAATGACAAGTAATCACTGCTTGACTACAATATCTCCAGTAGGTATGGTAAATAAGGTATGAGATGCTTTATTCTATCTATTAAATTAAAGACTCGTTCAATCCCATTGTCATGCCTCCTTAGCAAAAATGACACAGAAATGCCCTGTGGGCCCAGACTAAGGGTGCAATAGACCGAGTTTTTGTTCACAGTATCCGACGAATCCGTGTACCAAAACCCGAACTCGAAAGCCAAAACCCGAACCCGAAGGACCGGAATACCCGAAATCTCTATTACCCGATACTAGAGAGAAGATAACCCGCGAGTTCAACGAGTATTACTACCCGTGCCCAGAACTAGTGCGAGCAGTTGTTCGGGGGAGCAGGAATAAATTTTCATCTATTCTATGCATCAGAAATGTATATCATAGCGCCATCAATCCTAAAAATAGTTGCGCATTTGACTCATTTATTTGCATTAGTGCATTTGACTCCCCCAAAGAACCATGATTCAATCAGATAATAACAGAGAAAAGGCACGAAAACAGTCAGAGATCAAAAAGTGAGTTGTTTTTTGTATGTTCTTGCTGTGCGAAAACGTTGGACTCTTCTTAGCCTGACCTTCCAATAACATATTGTTTACATATATCCCAAATATGTCTAATTTTTTATGTTTCAAGCCTTTTTTGTTTTATTCAAAACAGAGGGGGGCAAAACGAGGTTTCCTGCATCAATTGTTGGGGGTTCGACGATGAATACAAATAGATAAGTACTGCTCTGTAAGGTAACACCAAACCAGATGATGAAAATTAGAACGCCATGTATAGTTACACCATTTATAGGACCTGTCACACGTGTAGACAGTAAGGTCACCTAAAGCGATGCCAGTGTAAAGTATCGACAAGCCATGCGAAACAGGTAGGGTAACTATGCTGACAAGTAACAAGTCATGCGATGTAAGTAGGGATGGCATCTATAATAGTCGTTGTAATATATAGTGGAAGTCCACTGGTGTAATAAATAATAATTCTAGCATATAATCAGCAGTGTTGTGAGGGGATTGTACTGCGGCTGTAGAAAAAGTGCATCATGCAACTCTATTGCATAATCCATGGCTGTGACACGCTTACTACTGCACTGCTAATGCAGCTTCATAAATATCCCGGCAAAGGTTCACTGGAAATACACTGAACTTCAATTATGGGCATTAGTGATTACTTATCAATGAGCAGTCATGATCTTTTCGTAATGGTTACAACCCTACAAACCAGTTACAATTCTGACAAGTAATTATGTAAATATATGCTGTACTTTTCCTTGAGTTCAGCTATTTGTCCCTTCACCAACTCTAGTTCATCTTTTTCTGACATCGCCTCAAATCAACCTTGACATAGCTAAACTTCAAGATGGTTTTTGATGTTCTATAAAAAAGTATTATACATAAAATGTACCATAACTTGAAATGTCTTTTCAGATGTTTCCAATCCAACGGTGTGTGAACTGGTTCAAAGTGATAGTGAAGAGTCTGATTTTCTGATGAGTCGGATTTTGTGAGAATGGGTCAGACAGAAGTAATTGTTTTATGGACCAATTTAAAATCAGTCTACACACTTACACAGGTAAAAGACAAACACAAACTATCACCTACATCTCAGCAACGCATTGGTTGTGCAGAAAACTCATTTCGTCAGTGTGTACAGCCAAGCCTATACGTTTAAAGAAAGTGGTTAATTTATTAATTAAGAAAACAATTTTGGTTTGTGATTACATGTTTTTTTATACTATTGCTATTAAAAGTTCATTTAATCATTGCCAGTGCATTTGGAGACATTACACAAAGGGGCGTAAATAAGCAGTGTTACATTTATCTACATCCACTTTTTAATTTATAGATATATATATATATATATATCTCTAAGTTCTTCATCGTCTGTCCACATATAGTGATAAATATCTAGCGATGACAAATACGTATCGCAGAAGATTTAATCTCGGAACCGCTCGTTCACCAGGCAATAACTTCACAAATTAAGCTATGCGAGATGCAATGGATTTATAGGGGGTTATATGTAAAGGCATACCAGAAAAAAAACCCGTGAAGCTGTACCAAAAGAAAAATGCATGCCATGAAGTTGAAAAAAATGCTTAAACTCATAGAGCATATGTGTCAAACTCACGGCCCACATCCGGTTCGCCTTGTAATCTTATCTGGCCCGCAAAATAATTTTACATCATTGCTATCCATGGATCATTGATATGAAGCGCTGATGACATAATACTGCACAGAACTGCAGATCCCTTGCCACGCTTCACCTGCCTTGCCGCCTACTCGCATCAATTAAGTCTAACTATCACAAGATATTATGAAAATAGTAGTTAGCCTGATGAGCACTGATGCTTATTCTGGGAACCTCTACAACACAGGATATTACACCGAACGTAAATGAATTTTTCGCTTCGGTCAAATCATAGTCAAAAGAGCAAAGAAAACTGGATGATTTAAATTGTTATTGCTGAACAGCACTATATTATGAACAGCAAGATATTATGAAGATAGTAGTTAGCCTGATGAGCACTGATGCTTATTCTGGAAATCTCGAGAATCTTCGGTCAAATCATAGTCAAAAGAGCAAAGAAAACTGAATGATTTAAATTGTTATTGCTGAACAGCACACATTTTATGTATATTTCTGTTTTTTAGCGTGTTCATATTTCTAACTGGTATAATTTTGATAGGAGATATTTTTAAGGAGAGTCAAATCTATTTGGGATATCTAAGTTTATTTTTATATACATTGACATAGGAGCAAAAAAACTTGAATTTTTTTAAAAAGATATTTTAATGAAGAGCAAAAAATTAAATAGTAGTTTTAAGGTCGACTTGCTACAAAATTCACATCACAGTTATTTGGTATCAAAAGGCTCACCATGTCTCACTCTGCTGGGTCGTAGGTCAAAAGTATGTGAAAATGTGATTACAAGCTTTTAAAAGCTTAAAAACGAATAGCTGATCGCAGCCATCATGAAAACGGCCATAGGTTGGAATCCCTCTCAAAACAGCTCAAATGTGACGTGGTTGAACACAATGTTTTTCTGTTTACAATTTAATGCAACCTCAATCGTCGAAATATTTTCACAAATATACTTCACGTATTCAATAAAACCATGTCTATTGTCCTTACGTATCTATTTCATTATCATTGTAATGCTGTCACTTTGAACACTGATATCTCAAAACCTAGCCTAAAAATCAGTTTAATTTTTTAACCTTAGCTCAAGGGGGTGCATTTCATCCTCTGATAAACATGAGGAGCCTCGTGGTCACCTGTGATAGTTGACAAATGCTGCAGAAATTGTTCACAACATATAGCAGGAAATATGGGTCACATGATCAGATTACGACTAGATGATTAGATCGAGCTGAAACGAAACTTTCAAGTAGTGAGCATCTATATTTGATAGGGGTGTTCTGGTAGAACCCGAAGCGTTTATCATAAACTAGTGCTACGATATGTTTTATATTGAGTCTTCAATTGGCATTTGATTACATGTGATAACATTACGTGTCAAAACAATAACCCTGTCGAGTTGAATACGTCGACAAAATATGGGATTCCAACTTACAATCACTTTTTTAATTGTTCATTTTTGAGCTTTTAAGAACTTGTGATCACATTTCCACGTATTTTGAATCTAAAAAATAGCAGAGTAAGACAAAGTGAATCTTAAGATACCAAATAACTGTAATATAAATTTGGTTGCAAGTCAACCTTTACGGTTTAAGTTTGTTTCAGAATAATATTCCTGTCTGTTTTTATTTGTATTTAAGTTCCAAAAACATTTAGTCTTAGTGTGTTAAATAAATGTTTATACTGTTTGGCCCGCGGTCTAAAGTGTGTTTTGAATTTTGGCCTCTTTTACAATTGAGTTTGACACCCCTGTCATAGAGCCAACAAAACTATTGCAATCAGTATAGATCTGTAGTAGGTACTGCAGCCAGTACGATATGAATTACTGAATTACATAGAAATAAACACAGTAAACCTAAACAGTGCAGTTTACAGAAATAAACAAACACCTGGATTTAAAAGTTAGAATGGTAAACGTTGACATTGAATATGCTGATTAAAAGTAAATTTTAGGTATAAAAATCTTTTTATTACCCATGCAACACCGGGCATCCTTCTAGTGTATATATATATACTAGATGTATATATATATACTAGATGTATATATATATACTAGATGTATATATATATATATATATATGTATAGATATATATAGATATAGATATACTATTTATATGTATATGTATGTATATACATGTATATATATATACATGTATGTATATATATATATACATATATATATATATGTCTATGTATGTATATATATATATGTATGTATATGGATGTATATATATATATATATATATACATGTATATATACAGTGAAACTCGGATAACTCAAACTTCAAGGGACCGAGCAAAAGTGTTTGAGTTATTAGAGCGTTCAAGTTATCAGGACAGTCATAAGTGCATGTATTTATTAGTAGATACATGTACATATACAAACTATATACCAATCAAAAGCATAGATTGCTTGTTGCAAGTTAAAGGGTCTCTCGAGTGGTTTTAAATATTTTTAATCAGAAAGTATAAATACTTTTCAATGACTTGAGATTTGTTGTTTTAAAGGTTGACTTGCAACAAAATTCACATTACAGTTATTTGGTATCAAAAGATTCACCATGTCTTACTCTGTTGTGTTGTAGGTGTCAAATACATAGAAATGTGATTACCAGCTTTTAAAAGCTCAAAAACGAAAAGCCGCCGTAGATTGGAATCTATTTATCTGACATAGTCATTCCAGTGTGGTTATCGTCTTGTCACGTATTTTCTCACGTGAATTGAAAGGCCAGTAAAATACTTAAAGCACATAAATTACATAATTATTATATTGTATATTTCAATACATCAGAGTCTTGGCTTTCGGATGAGCTATTGTTTGCCATAGTGAAACAGACATTGGTTGGTGTTTATAGGATTTCCCCAGAGCTCTACCACGAAAAAGTTTACTGGCATAGTCTCGAAAATTGTGATGTCACAATTCTCATATTCGTTGTTATGTGCTCTTACCGCTTATTTATCAACTACAAAAGTGACGATAATGACGCTAGTGGCAGGCGAAGGTAGGACAACTCCAGAGAACGAATGAAGATGACAAAGGAATCAGTGTCATTAATTCTCCATGTACATATTATTTCTATGATAAGTACCTCAGACTCCAAGAACCATACTATATTTTCCCGATGATATTATGCACTACCTCTTAATTTTTCTTTATTTTAGCTCTTTTAGGGTGACGACTGAGACTAACTAATTTCAAGCATTGCGTGATCTCGCGAAAGTGCAATTGACATTTAGTTCTAGGGCCACGCAACCGCAAGTCATAATTTAATGGATGTGATTTCATTACCTTTATCAACGACAGTACATTTATTGAAGCATAACTAATTAACCCAGAACATGTGTTTGTATTGGTCGGGCGTTAGCACGATCGCGGGCAGTGTTGATTATCTAGAATCTTAGTTTATTATTAGCGCTCTCCGGGTTTAACAGCACCGAATGTCACAGAAAAACAGAGCCTCAATGGCAGCAAAAGGGATCGACGACCTAAGGCTAAATGAGAATTATGACGCCACATTTTGAGTACCTGAACCAAGTGTTTTTTTGCAGGACGTACTTTTGACACCCCGTTTTTTATAGTTCTATTATTCTTTGTGTATTGAATATAGGCTCATTCGAAAGCCAAGACTTTGATGTATTGAAATATATAATAAAAAAATTATGTAATTTATGTGCTTCAATGTAAAACTTATCGTAGCACTAGTTTATGACAAACACTTCAGGTTTTACAGAAGACCCCGTATCAAATATAGATGCTCGCTACTTTACAGTTTTCTTTCGGCATTATTCAATCGTCAAGTCGTAATCTAATCACGTGACCCAATACTTCGCAAATAATTTTTGCAGCTCTTTTCGGTTATCAAAGGTAACCAACAGGCTCATCATGATTATCGGGGGTCCTCCCATGTTTTGTGACGATTCTGACAACCCGACGACATGGATATTTAAAAAGTGACAGACGAGACGACCATTTATCAATGTAGGTGATGAGGATTGCGTAAGTGGGATTACTAAAGGTACCGCTGCACATAACGAATTTTTCGTTGGTTCTGAGTTCTGGCCGAAATCACTAAGAACGCAGAATTAATCGAAATTCACAGAATTATTTGAGCTGTGCATGCCCACTGAGTTCGTCGACGAAGCACTTTTAATGGATTAAACAAATTATTAGCGAGCACAAGTCTAGCAGCTTTAGCAATTAGTATAGTCCAAAACATGTATCGCGACACACAATAAAAATATGAAAGCATTTCAACATAGAACACACGATGTAACTGTTCAAGTCGCGCTATTGTTGGTTAGCGAGCACGACTTTAGCAAATTTTAAGATATATGTAGTCCGAAAACATAATGCGACACACAAGAAAAATATTAGAGAAAGTTACCATAGTAAATACGATGCAACTGACTTGTTTGCGCTAGAGATGTCAACATTCTCTACCACAAAACTTTTGCTGCTAAAACGGAAATATAATTAAAAAATAAACAAATTGTAGCTATAGCGTCCAAACAATAAATACATTCAATAACGCAATCTAAGCAGTTGCATCGTGTGTACTATGTTGATTTGCACTTATACTTTTATTGTGTGTCATTATACGTCTCTTGGACTATACTAATTGCAAAAGCTGCTGAGATCGTGCTCGCTAGCACGATTCTAGCTGCGCAGAATAATTCTGTGTGTTTCAATCATTTCGTGATTTAGGTTAGAACCAACGGAAATTTTGTTACGTGTAGCCGTACCGTTACTAACTTATTATTTGTTCATAAATCACCACGGTCAACCGAAACTAGTTCACTAGTTTTGGTTTGAAGCATCTGGCCCAGCATTTATAGACTGCCAAATAATTAAAGCAATGAAATGCCACGACGTTGACAGCAAATCCGTTTCCAAGTCTGTGACTGACAGTGATTATTAAAGACAATCTCGGTTTAAGAAATATAGCTCTAAAAACCTAAGACGGCTGTCACTCTTCGCGGAGTAATCAGCAACGCTCCCAAACATCACTAAAATGTTTGTGAAGGTTGCTGGTTGAGCCATGCTTTTGGTTAGCAGAAGTTCAAACTGAGCGAGTTTCAGATTTTTAACGCAACCCAGTGCCACCAGTATAGATATTTGTGTTAAAATAACGAATGTGAAGAAAGAGGTTGTTTTGGTTACCAACTTGAAAAAGGTGACAGTGATTTTAAAAGTGATGACAGTGATTTTAAAAGTGACTATTCTGACGACAGCTTTGTGTGGTAGAAGACAATTATCAGACAATGATATATACCCCTTCGAGCTAAGGTTAAAAAGTTTAACGATTTTTTGCGGTAAGTTATAAGATATCAGTGCTAAAAGTGACAGCATTACAATGACGATAAAACAGATGCGTAAAAACAATAAATATGGTTTTATTGAATGCGTGAAGTATATTTGTGAAAATATTTCGACGAATGAGGTTGCATGAAAGTGTAAACAGAAACCATCCTGTAACAACTACATCCCATTTTGGAAAGCGAATTCTAACTAGGGCGGTCTCGTGTGGCTGCGATTAACTGTTCGTTTTTGAGCTTTTAAAAGCTTGTAATCACATTTTCATATATTTTGCACCTACAACACAACAGAGTAAGACATGGTGAATCTTATGATACCAAATAACTGTAATGTGAATTTTGTTGCAAGTCAACCTTTAAGGAATGTGACTGCCAGGACGTACTCAGGTTAAAATTGGCAAAACTTGATCTTGGTTAAAACACTAAGAAAAAAGGCATACTTTTCTCTTGAACATTTTATTCAAGATCAATTTTGCCAATTTTACTCCAAGTTTATCCGAAGGTTACCTCGCTTTTCCTTGCTTTCGAAAGGCCTCGCAAAGCGAATGTTTAGTAAAATTTGATTTATTATCAACCTCTAGCAAAGTCATTAACGAAACTATTTTGCCGATGATGGTAGTACCGACGCCTAAGATTTACTAAAAGTTGATTTTTATCTCAATGGCTTGGAATAAAGTGATATTCTACAGTGATAACAACCGTCTCGGTAGCCGTTAAGCAAAAAACTGTTCGAGTTAGTGATGTTGAGGTCGAATCATCTAAAGCAATTTGTTATTGCATGGGAACGGACCAAACATATCTGTTCGAGCTATCCAAGGGAGGGTTATCCAAGTTTGACTATATATATATATATATATATATATATATATATATATATATATATATATATATATATATATATATATATATATATATATATATATATATATATATATATATATATATATATATAGATGTGTGTGTGTGATTTATTTTATCAAATATATAGTACATACAATTGCATACATACGAAAAAGAAAACAAAGAAAAGTTTCAAACAATTGTATATCAACAATCAAACAAAAGTAGAGATGATGGGGCCAGTGCGAAATAGCAGAGCTAAACCAGTCGCAGGCCCAAGTCGACAGCATAAGGCATAGACACAAATGCTTACAAAGCCGAGCTAAGGTGGAGCCTTATCTCCGTTTTAAACTCACCAATAGGTTTTATTAATTTCAACCACGCTGGCAATTTATTCCACAGTGCAGACATCACCAAGTTAGATGTTCGTTGACCAGCAAATGAAGAATAAAAATGAGTAGGAAGTGAGGATGATTGAAATCGGGTGTTATAATGTGAAGGTTTTTGAAATGTTTGTGAATGATACAGTTTGTGGGCTCTAATAAGTGAGTTGTAATGATACATTCTATCTGCAGTCAAAATCTTCGAGTCGTGAAATTAATCAAAAGTTGGGTAACCAAAAGGCTTTTTATATATAATACGCAATATTTTCTTTTGAAACTTAATTAATCTGTCAAGGTGAACCCAAGAAGCATTTCCCCACGATTCTATAGAGTAGCATAATTTAGAGTGAATAAAAGAGTAGTAAAGCATTATCAGGATCTTTCTTGGAACAGTAGTGCTTAATCGAAAAAACAGTCCTGAAATAGGTCTTAAGTCAATCAGTAAATTACGTGTGTGAAATTGAGTGAGTAAATTGCGTCTTGTCAATTGTAATGCCTAAAAATTTAATTTCATCAACCTCAACAATATTTTTATCATTTAAAGTTAATAAGTGTTCGAATTTAAATCTGTTTTGGTGGTTTTTGAAAACAATGTAAGCTGTTTTTTCACAATTAATTGTTAGTTTATTTACTTGACACCAGTGGCTCAGTCTTTGAAGATCAGAATTAATTTTTGTGTAAGATTCATTCAAGTCAGAAGAAAAAAACAAATTTGTGTTGTCAGCATACAAAATTGGAGTTAGATACTGCAGAGATTGACAAAGATCATTTATATATAGTAAGAACAGAGTTGGCCCTAACACAGAACCCTGAGGCACACCGCATGGTATATCGCAGGAATTAGAATACGAAGCATTTATTTGTGTGACTTGAGTTCTATTCGACAGATAACTATGGATCCAATTAATAGTCAATGGATTAAAATTATAATTATTCAACTTGTTAAGTAATATATTATGATCAATGGTGTCAAACGCCTTACTAAAATCTATGAAAATACTAATTACACATTCACTTCTATTAATACTCTAGAATTTGATCAGTAAAAGATAAAATTGCATCCGATGTGCCTCTTCCCCGCCTAAAGCCAAATTGGTGTTGATTGAGAAGGTTGTTGGATTCTAAGAAATCAAGAATTTGCTGATTTACAAGTTTTTCCATTATCTAGCATGTACACACTAGCTGTGCTTCCGGCGTTGCCCGGGTTTTAAAAATCAGCTTATAAACAATGAGAAGTAATGAGAGTTGACTGCCACTTGCTATTAGCCTGGCACATTGCCAATGGAAAATTTGAGTAAGCTAACCAATGAGAGCTATTCGTCTCCGTAACATTACGCAATCACCCTGCGTAGTATGCCGAGCCGTTGAGTATTTTCTCCCATATAGCGACATATATCGGCTAGCTAACAAATAAATCTCTGTGTCGTAATTAATAAGGTGTCGGACTAGCGAATGGGAGGGTCCAGGATCAATTTGTTTTCGGTATGGATTCTTTATTTCAAGATTTTAATAGCTATAATTGGAGGAACACACACACCAACACTGAGAAATGCACGTATATATATATATACTAGTTGCGCTACTAGTTGCCCGGGTAATAAAAAAGTCTTTGATAAGAAAATTGATTTGTATGTAACATATAATAACGTTTGCCATTCCAACTTTCAAACTACATATCATGAGAAAAGTGTTTTGTGTAACTGAAGTAAACTAGAGAAAATGAAAACAACTGTAAAAGTTTTCCAACTTTGTCAAACAACTTTTAAACTCATATTTCCTCATATCATGAGGAAAATGTTTTGTGCAGGTCAAATAAAAAAAAAACTAAAACGGCTATAAAAAAGTTTAGATGTAAATGTGAAATAATTAGCAAGCAATAGCTAAATTAGGTTGGTTTTGCTACAATACAATAAAAGATGATTCGGTAATGATACAATTAATACGAACTGAGAAAAAAATCCTGAATATGTTGAATTAATAATAACAATTCTTGCATAGAAGTGCGTGTGTATAAAAAAGGTTATTGTTCCACCAGAAGCTATCCATCAAAACTTTGAATACCACAATACTGGTACCTCTCGATACCGGTACAAATGTAAAAATGAGATATGGTACTGTCTTTGTCTGACCGAATGGAGAGATAATGCCAAGGCTTTCCCACTGAGATGATATAATAGTCCGCATGAGAAGAACTGGCCTTGACCCTAGATATAGTGATTGAACCTTCCAAAAAAGCTTTCTTAACTGGGGCGTCGCAATGCGTGGCTACATTGGTAAAATAATCAGCGTGCGCTATAGCTATATCTATAGCCAGAATGACAGACATAGTTTGAGAAATATATATAGATAAATATATGAATAAAAGCCAAGCACTAAGAGCACAGTGCTCAATGATAATATCAGAGTAAGTTAAAATCAATAAAACAGACTATAACTTTAGATAAAACACTCAATTATAGTTTTATGCTTGCTGAGAGCAATCTTCCGTCAGAAGATTGCTCTCAGCAATCTGCAATTCTGCAGACTGCTACACCAGGTGTAGCTGCTGTATTGGCTGAGCAGACAAAAACAGAACTGCTGTTTAATTGAGACCAAAATTTTAATTTGATTAAATTTTTAAATTTAAATTTTACAAAAATGTAAAATGCATTTTACATAGTCATTTTGGCATAGTCACAGTGACCTGTGCGCTGTCATGAGTACTTGAGTCATGATGTCATGCTGGCAGTGGGTACTTAAACAGATTCAATTCTACTTGCTATCCTGCTTCTAACTCTAGTGACTTAGCTTGATCTTGGGTGTGACTGGTGTCATGTGGAGTTCAATTTTAAATGTCTTGCAGACCAAAACTTAGAATTGTTGGAATTACAAGTCAGGCACAAATATTTGACTTTGCAAGATATGTGAGACAAATATTGCTTTTTCCTGTAGCAAAAACAATGATTATCATTCAAATTGAATGCTGGTTTCATGTGCATGCCGGTTCATTTTTCATTACAATCTTTCGTCTAAAGAATATTTTGTGCCATCATGAAGTCACAACAACCCACGCAAATCATTCTTTTCCATAATTAACCAAGAAGTATGCTTGCATGGAACCTTTATTGTATTTTATTTTCAAAAAGGAAAATTTGTAATTCAATACTTTTGAACACTGAAAACACATTTTCTAATTATGAGAAGCTCCAGAAGCAGCTGTACTTCAATAGAATGTCTGTTAAACCCACCTGTGTTTTAATTCAATGTGCTAAGATTATAAACTGCATAGTCATGTGAACTGATACAAACAATAAACTATGCATATTGGTAACTATTCCTTTTTGTACGCGTAATAATTCTATGTGTATAATATGAGTAGCCATTATATAATCGTGCGTTGAGGGTGAGACCTGTTTTTATTATGTAACTAGCCATCCTCTTTACCCTCTTGTTGAACTTGCTAAAGCCCACCCTCTAGGATATAAATACTTCTACATGTGTGGGTTTATTCATTCTTGTGCACAATACAAGATGTGGTAATACCTTCGCTGGGTCTTGCTACAAGCATCAACTAGCCAGAAACCATATGCGTTGCGCCAGCATTCACAGCACACCAGCAGCGTTATTATCATCAATAAGCGACTGGGTTGGCAATTTCCTAAATTGCTCCGGCAACTCAATGCACCAGCAAATATCATCTTCAATAAGCAACTAGAAGGCAATCTTTCATACTGCACCAACATCTCAGATTGAACCAGTATCCTAGTGCACCAGCGATTATAATCGTCAATAAACAACTAGGTTGGCAGTTTCACATAATTCACATAATATCCCACAAGTAGCTCAAAACGTACAGATTATGGGGATTCACCCGTAAAAACATTACAGCCTAAAAAATTTTTAAAACCAAAGCCTGCCTAACCATCTTTAAAACAGGCCTGTTTGTATAATCAGAAACATGCCACTGTTAAACACGTTATAACTTCTGTCATAGTAACTAAAAAATGAAACTAGAGAAAAAAACGAGTAATGCTGACAAAAAGGAAAAAAAGTCACGTAGGTACCGCAAAAAATCTAAAGCAAATAAGACAGGAAAGATTACTAATAAGAACACGTGCAAGTGAATCAAAAACAGTCTGCGCTGTAAAGATGTGATAAACATGTACTGCCGGTACATGTAACCGGTACAGTACCGGTGGTTCAGAAAAAAACTTTTTAAAACAGCCTGCATGTCTAACGAATCAAAATTCCCTCGCAGCGACCGCTATATTTATAGGATCAGAGCACATACACCGCACTGAGACTCGTTTAATTGTGTCTTGCCCGAATATTATGCGTCGTACGACGCGAATAACTGGACCCACCTAAGTACGCTGTACGTAATCGCCCTTTGGTCAGTGTAGTCACGAACAGCAGGAGCCGAGTTGTTGAGTTTCAGTTCACAACTTAGACAGATTTTCACGCCAAGGTCAAACCAAATATCGGGCATCTAAACGGATATGTCGTTATAGTAACGAACATGGAAGCAATCCAAAAGTGAGTGTAAGTCGTAAACGTCGAAGTTTGGTTAGCGGATTTTGTCTGTAGTTTACAACATCTGGTAAGTATTACGTGCAAGAACGCAACTACTTAGTTTTTGATCATTTTTATAGCATTATGTTGTTTTTCACGGTAAACTTATGTGAGAAAACCGAAGTTCTGATAGTTGAGGAAGCTATGATATGTCATAGTAAATCGGCGATATTGTCTGACCATTAACTATATTCTGCTTTAGCAGCAAGTTTATTTGGTCTGTTTGTGCTAACTATTATTTTGAGAGTGTTAGTACTGTTCTAAAGCCAAGAGCCGTATTATATAATTCGATAACTCTTAGGTGGGTTTTGTAGTCGTGTCTTCTAAAGAGATGTTTGAGCAATGATATACAGCCCCGCTGGAGGGGTCTGTATGTTATTGGTTTGAGTTACCAGAATGGTACTGCTTCAGATTATGCTAGGTGACATGTTGAATGTTGATAGCTGTTTAAAAGAAAGCTTGCAAATTGACAAAATTTAGTTACAAAAAATATCAATTGGTATAAACTTTTCTAATAAATCATTTGAAACTGACAAAAGCAATGACATTACGAGCAAACAAACAATATATTTGCTGGTGATACTGTGAAGTAAAATTAGGGCAATCTTTGGACCAGACTAATCAGAAACTAACATTTGGTTATAGTAACTGAGATACCTCCAATAAATAACAACACTTTGACACTGCCAGTGTAAAAGCTGGTAATACAGACTTTTTATGTCACAGCTTACAGCAGACTATGTATAAGTTCAAATAATCAAGCAAGAGCCGATAGTACAGACTCTATATATCACAGCTTATAGCAGACTGTATATTTCAGTGCAACTCTAACAAGAACTGATAAATCAAACTTTATATCACAGTTGATAGCAGAGTGCATAATTATATCTGTGCAACCTTTTGATCCAAACTGTCAAAATTAAAAAAGAAAATGTGTTATACTTGAATAGATTTATTATAGTATTATAGTATGTCTCATCATGCTAATTAAATTCTGACTGACTCTCAACACACACCAAAACTGTTTACATGAGTGAGCAGAAACAAAATCAACATATGATTGGTGATTACGAGTAATTCAAATTTGTAGATCAAAATGACAGTTATTTTTTAAAAGAACACACATGACTTGCCGGTAAATATATAGTATAAAAATGTAGCTGCGTTTTTGTAATGCATAAATTACAATGACAAGTGAGAGAAAAAAAGAAGCCAATAAATATTCCTTTTCTATTTTCAGAGGATTTTTTATTTGTAAGTTCAGGGAAGCAAGTGTCTTATAATTCTTTTAGCGGGCGTATTCTGGCTTGTATTTTTAGCAAGCACCTTAGTCTCTGTTAGCCATTGAATCACGTCATAATTTGAATCCTCTGGTTGGGTATATGAGCCCAGATTGGTTCGCTAGTGTAGTTTTAGCCTGTGCTCCCATCCTCTCATCAGCCCTTCTCCGCGTCACCAACATCTAATAAGTAGTTGTTCTTTTGCTTTAGAAGTGGAAAATCTTTTTCATAATTTTTACACAATTTTAGTACAACCGTAATGCCCTTGGTTATTTTTTTCAGAGTCAGCTCTCAATATGCCACCCAAAAAGAAAAAGTCAGGCAAAGGAAAAAAGGGAAAGAAGTCAGGCAAAGGGTCAGCAGTACCCATCTCTGGACCTGAGGTGGATGAGATGAGCAAGGAGTTTTTCTATACTCAGATCAGAGACTTGGAAAACCGAATTGCGAGGTGAAACTGACAATTCCGTTTTTGTCTGCATGTTTACTGATTTGATGAATGTATTAAACTACAGTTAATTATTTAAACATCATGTTACTTGTATGTTAGCATTTCTTTTTGCTAAATATTTACAAAGCTACAATGCCTGTACTTTTGATGACTGTCCATGAAAGAATGGTGAAACTTTCAGCTGTTGACCTTCAAATGGAGCACGCATTGTTAACTACATTATTTACCAATGTTTGTACCAATGTTTGTTTTAATTGTTGGGCTCTTAAACCAATTTTTTCAAGTTAATTTTAATTCAATTTAAAATCAATTTTAATTAAATTCTAATTCAATTCTAATTTTAAAAATAAATCTGAAATGTAAGTTTAATTTTAAAGTTAAACTAATTATTTTAATTATTTCAAGTAATTTTAAGCACAGATCAATTTACAGAGATTGAACTTTCACTCACTGCTTAAAACTTAGTGTACATGCTAGCCAGTACGAGTATTATAACAAAATAACAAATTAAGTTTTATTTTTATGTCTTTTTCAGATACCAGAAGAAATGTGATGAACTGGAGTTGATCAGTGACAAAGTGAGTAAGGAGCACAGGCAAATAGCAAAAGATAGAGACGAGATGGTTGCCTTCCTTCAACGAACCCTTGAAAGTAGAAACGATGAGTTGTCTGACCTTAATGACAGATATGTTGGCCTTCAGGTACATTTAACTGTTTGCTTTATTGTCATTTGATGATAAACTATCCAAAATCCCGGTATTGCACAGATATTAAAAACAGCTTATAAACAGTTGCAGGTAATGTAGTTGCCAGGGGCTAATTTGAGTAATCTAGTATACGCATTGCTAAACTTACTAATAAGAACCGTGAGAGCAAGCTTTAGTGGCGGTGCGCAGATTCACTATGCACATTTTAACCCAGATAATGACTCATATCGTTCAATGATTCCATTGCATTCTGTGTAGTTTAATGGGTTAGCTTGTTGCCATGTGACCAGGAGGTCTGGAGATCAAATCTTCTGCATTACAGATTTTCTATTGCTAGAATTTAATCGCTACAGCTGGACAGACACCAAATGACAAAAGACAATGACAAACTTTGAGATTTATATAGATACCTAGGATGAATCATCCTAGGCTTTTTGTCAGCTGATTTCTTCAAATTCAATTTTGTAGTAGATCTAGTAGCGCATTGTTGGGTTAGTGAAAATTTTATAAGCAAAAATGCTGGTTTTATAATGGCATTGTATTATTGTTACTCCAAAACTAATATGGAATAAAATGATTAGAAAATCAATGATGCCTGGCAATAATAATCTTACCACAATTGGTAGATGCGCAACATCGCTCATACAAGAGAAGGCGCACGAAGGCAACAACTATTAGAGAACATTTTTGTAGACTTTATATTTTAGGGCTGGTTAACCATTTGAAATAATTTCTCGAATGTTGAATATCAGTAACATTTACTGTAGTTACTAAAGTGTAACAACTAGTACAAAGGTTTGATCTAATCCATTATCAGCTGAGTGTTCAATCAAGTTCCTAGATACATATGTTTGCAGGCTGGTGATAGTTGAAATGGTGGTTGAGTATTTATAAATGTTAACACTGTGTTCATGCGTATCTACATCTGCGTGTTCAGGATATCTACTCATGCATGACCTGCTGGAATTATTGGAGAAGGTCTGTCAGCCATTCTTACTGCATAAGGCTTCGCTTTCTAAAACTGTGTAATCTTCTGAGGGAATGATAACTAATAAAGAAACTAAATTGCCACTAGCTTCATAGGTTCTCTAATTCTTTTGTGGGAGTTACAACACGCGTTACCATACGCTACATGATTTCACTCTAATTGATTAGAAATAGCGTACCAACTGAAAAAAGTAATGTTTGCGCATCTATTCTTGTAAATATAAAATATTTGTTATTATTACTTAACTTTTTTGAGGTAAGTAGATAGTTTACCTCCTGTGCAAGAAGTTTCTTTCATAGTTATGACAAGAGGACATTTTCACATAACTTCTCATTCACTTTTGCCAGTATAGCTTATAACACAGTTTTAAAGATAGGAGTTGTCTACCACATGTAGAGACAACTCCATTATTTTGGTAAAAACTAATTTTTCATGCCTGTTTATCAATTGTGAATATTATAGTTTAGATAACTTAACTATGTTCTGTTTTTTTTATCTCAGAGATCTTTTTGAATCAGTTGTTTTATTAAATCTATTAAATAATTTGGTTTACAAAATTATGCTTTCACAAAAGTGCTTTTTTCTCATCACCAAAATGATATTTATTAAACTTTAGATTCTTCTAAAAATTCAATTTTTCATGATGACTTGTACTTTTGAAACACTGACATTTCCAAATACTGTTTCGTATTCTACTGACCTTTTGCTATTAACTATGCAAGTGATAGAATCCTTCTCAACTATTACAGCCTGGGTATAAAAGCAACAAGAGCTACCATAAATTTTCTACTAGTTGTGTGTATGTGTGTTTCCTTTCATCAATTAGTAAAAATATTTACCATTAAGCAAAACATAAATATAGATACAATATTGATTAAATGAAAAAAATAAATAAAAGCCTAATTCCTAAATAATAAGGTATGACGAGGCCCACATGCACAGTAGCACTGCAGCTAGTCGGGGCTCTGAGCCTGGAGAAGTTGGTATAACCCGGCAATGAAGACAACATTCACCATTTTGCAATTAGTAGACTGTTCCATTGTGATGGAACAATTGTTTTTCAATTGTTCCATCACAATGTTCAATTTCAATTTTTTTATTCAACTGTTTTTTTGACCAACAGTATAAAAATTGGTAATGGTAAATTGTTTTTTAAAAGTATAGTATTTTAGTGGGAACATTTTTACTATATGATAACATAATTTATCGCTAGTAATTGAAAGCCCATTCCCAATTTTGAATGTCACAGCGAATTCAACTGTTACATTTTTTATTGGCAGCAAGCCAAAGAGTCAGACCGGGAGAGTCACGAGTCCCAGATGCAGGCTCTCAGGAATGAGGCACAAGAAACTAAAGAGAAACTGCAAAGTGAAAACACACTTCTCAGTAAGTAACTAAAATAATTAACTGAAACTAGCTTTTTGATAGTCGGTGTTGGCATGATAAAATCAAATGATTTAAATTATTGATTTACATCATGATTTAAACTGTTGATTGAAATCATGATTTAAATCGTTGATTGAAATCATGATTTAAACCGTTGATTGAAATCATGATTTTTTCATATCTTTACAAAAATTTAGTGTTCTTTGACAAAAAAATCTTAATTCATGTAAGACACTAATACTGAAGTGTTTTTTTTACTAGCGTTGAACTTGCAATGCGATTCGCATACAATTTACATCAACAAAAATTAGTGGAAAAATCAAAATTTTTATGTAAATTAAAAAAATTGTTTAAAATCAAGCTAGTCCAATTTTTTCAATTTTTATCCAAAAAAAAATTTTTCCAACTTAGTTAATAGCACATCAGGCTGACTGTTTAATCGTTTGCCATTCTGATAATTTTCAGAAAGCAAAGCTTGACTTAGTTCCACTAATATGTCAATACAGTCTTTTAGTAGACCTTTCCATGTTCATGCAACTAGAATGGTATTCTGTTTTAAAAGTTTAAGGTTTATGGTACCTAGGTTTTAATTTTACATTATTATTACACAACTCAGAGTAATATTTTTTAAGCTAAGGGTGCATAAAAATCTATCATTGCCATTAGTTGAGAAATGCTGCTAGAACTTTCACCAAAGCTTTCTCAAACTAATATTCTTGGATCCAATACTATGGATCACACTCTAACTCTGAAGGCTGATTCGCACTGTATCACCATATGTCAGCGTTGCTCTCTCGGCAATTCCTCATCATTTGTTTGCATCATAGTAAACCAAAAGTCATCATCGAGGCAACGCAGACACTTCGGAAGCGTTTGCAGCTCTCAAACTTTTCCAATTGTTCGTCGAGCTTCCACGACATCCTGTGCAATGTGTACCACTTTGGCGACGATTATTGGCTGTCACAAGTTGCTCGATTCATATTTTCTTTTATGACAACTCCTGGGGGACTAGTATTTCACGTTTCCGTGACCGCTTTGTATAATGAGAATGTTATGCGGTGGACTATTTGCTGAAGTAAACATTGAAGGGTTTTTGATAGTGTGAACATTGTTACAGACGATCACCGAAGTGTTACGTGATTAGCACTGACGTATGGCAATATAGTGTTAACCAGCCTTTAATAGTGGTTGTTTACTGTGATGGTGGTTATCAACCTTTTCATTTTATAAATTGATCAATTCTCTTCCTGCTGATTGGTCAGTTCACATACTTGCTATTGGCTCTTTCGTTTCCAACTTCTGATTGGCCAAAACATCAAATGGCAGTTTTCCCCATTTTTACTCTGATCAGTCTTTGTACCTTTTTGGTCAATTCATTACGCCTTATAATGATTGTTAACTAGGTTAACTATTTAATGCTGATTGGCTATTTTATTCCGTACCGGATGACCTCATTTTGTTTTTGGACTACTTCAGATGCAAGGCTCTCCTCGCTTGATGATTTCAAGTACAAGAAAGATGAATTGATGGGTAACCTCGAGAGAATGGAAAGAGAACTTGTTGAGAAGGATAAAGATCACCAAGAGAAACTATATGAGCTAGAAAGAAAAGCAGTTGTTGACAAGGACAGGTGAGTGCAAGTGTCCTGTCAACTGCCATTTGCTATGCAACTGCCATCTGCTTCAGTTTAAATGGTTGCTACTCAAGTATAACCCTGAGATAGCTCTTTTGTTTAGTGCACATCAGTTCGCATAGTTGAAATGTTATGCCAAGTGACATTTTAATAAACGGCGATCAGTTGACATGTTAGGCCAAGTGATATTGCAATTGAGGTGATCAGTTGACATGCTATGCCAGGTGATATTGTTATGGAAGCAATCAGCTGAAATGCTATGCCAGGTGATATTGTAATTTAGGTGATCATTTGACACGTAAGGCCAGGTGATATTGTAATTGAGGTGATCAGTTGACATGCTATGCCAGGTATGCCAGCTATGCCAGGATATTGTAATTGAGGTGATCAGCTGACATGCCATGCTAGGTGATGTTGTAATTGAATTGATCAGCTGACATGCTATGACAGGTGATATTATAACTGATGCCGAGTTGACATATCATGCTAGGTGATACTGTAATTGAGGTAATCAGCTGACATGTTATGCCAAGTGATATTGTAATCTAGGCAATTATTTGACATGTTAGGCCAGGTGATAATGTAATTGAAGCAATCATTTTTCAAGTCATGCTTAAATGCAGTACATTCAGGTTAGCGTTAGCTGCATGTTGTAGACATCAAATGAAAATCAAAGATGTCTTCTTTATTAGTAAACAGTTATAATGAAGCTGTGGATGTGCTACAGGTTAAAAAAGGAAATGGTGATGCGAGTAAATCAAGTAGCAGCAGAGTTCCGAAAGGTTTCCAATAAGCAGATGGCAGAGACCACAAAACGGACGATTAGAGAGAATGTCGCAATCAACGCTCAACTCACCAAGATGTCTGACAAGACGCTAGAAATGATACAGGTAAGGGGCGGCAAATCTGTGGCTAGTTAGTAGATGGTGTCAGGAAAACACCCGGCATAGAAATATGGCACAAAACTTACCTGCTGAATCTATGAACTTTACAAAGATGTCATTAATGTTATTGTTTAGCTATCCTTTGAACCTTAGATCTGTTCTAATGCAATCAACTTTCCAGCTACTAACATCACTAGCAGCAGCAACATTACTGGCAGCGTTGGTCATGGTAAATACATTTTTTGAAAAACAGAGACAAATAAAGTTTTTAGGCCCGACTTGAATGAGTAATTTTTCAATAGTAATTTTGAAGCATTTTTATGTTTGAATAATGATGAGTTTAAAAAGTTTCTTGCTCAGATAAAATTTTGATTTGAAAACTTCATATTTAAACAATTCCACTCTCATAGACCCCAATGTTTAAACAACTCTGTTTTAAAGATTATTTTTGACAGTTCTATGTTTTGACAACCCTATGTTTTGAGTAATCCATGCTGTGAGAACTCTGTGTTTCAACAACTCTATGTTTTGGTAACTCTATGTTTTGACAACTCTTTTTTACAACTCTACATCTTGACAACTCTATGTTTTGACAACTCAATGCAGTAAGAATTCTGTGTTTTAACAATTCTATGATTTGGTAATTCTATGTTTTGACGAATCTACATTTTACAACTCTATGTTTTGACAATCTATGCTTTGACAACTCTAGATTTTGACAACTCCGTTTTGTGACAACTCTATGTTTTAAAACTCGATGTTTGACAGGAGAATGATGAAGTGAAAGAGAAAGACAAAAGACAAAAACAGCAGATAGAGATTCTGGAGCACAACGAAAAGGAGTTGGCAAAGAAAAACCTAAGCAACCAGAAAATCATTAGAATGCTTACAGAAAAGACAAAAGGTTGGGCTTCAGGGCCACCCGCCCTTCAACTCATATTAGACTAAAATTCAACAAGATGCTTGCAGTTATCTACTTATACATGTATAACTAATATGCTGACAGTCCTGTGCGCCATAATGTGTAATAACCATGTCCACAAGTATTCCCTGATGCTGCATGGTGGTTGAGCGACACAGATGGTAGTGTGATTGGCTTGTAATCTAAATATCTGGGTTTGATTCCCGCATTGTAAAATTTGTTTTCCAAACGCTCCGAGTGTGGCTTTGGACAGCCAGATGGAAGGAAAGAGTTCTTATTATAGCAAATATCAACTTGTGTATTTTAGGAACTGTGTAAGGAATTTGGAGTTATGTGCACTTAGTAATAAGGGCATTGAGCTGATATATCTACCAAAATTGGAATGGTGAATAATTGTTTTAGACATAAAACAAAATACTATGATTTATTAACCTTTTTCAAGCATGTCAGGAGTTGTCTTTCTCAAAGGGAAAAGTTCACAATATGTACTCTGGGTTGTACAAAGTCTGTAGGACAGAGCACGCATTTGTACAACTTTGTTAAAAATAATATTGAGTGCTTGTTTTATCTTAAATTTTCATGAGCAATGTTTTTTAGAGTTTTGATAAGAACCTACGTTTTGATTTTTTTTGTCAGTTTATGCACACATAGCTATGAAAGTAAGCATTTTTTCACAAAGTTCCAAATTTTGATCCAGACATTGATGTTGTTCTATGGCTACCTGTAGGACAAGAAGCCTTGCTCGCAGAATATGAGATGAGAGAGGAGGCTATACAGGAAATGGACACAGAGCTGAATCTACTTCGTCAACAAACAGAAAGTCAGCGGTAAGCAAATGATTTTAAAACATTTCAAGTAAAAGTTGTATTAGTTTCAAGTAAAATATATATATATATATCGTATGGGTTACATGTATATACATATATGACATATATATACATAGTTTTATACACTGTATATACACTTATATACAGTATAAATGTATTATGTTTATACATAAAATATATTTAATATATATTAAATATAGTATATATAAATGTGCATATTATATTTAATTTATATTAAATACAATATATATATTTATATACATATATAATATATTTAACATATATTAAATATAATATATACGTGTATATAAAGATGTACATATTTTATTTAATTTATATTAAATATAATATATATATTATCCTTAACATATGTTAAATAGATATATTTATATATATTATATTTAATATATATTAAATAAAAAATATATATATAAATACACATACTATATTGAATTTATATTAAACATAATATATATATTTATATACATATCATCCTTGATATATATATTAAATATAACATATATTTATATATATTATATTTAATATACATTAAATATATATTAAATTTAATATACATTAAATATATATTATATTTAATATACATTAAATATATATTATATTTAATATACATTAAATATATATTATATTTAATATACATTAAATATATATTATATTTAATATACATTAAATATATATTATATTTAATATACATTAAATATATATTATATTTAATATACATTAAATATATATTATATTTAATATACATTAAATATATATTATATTTAATATACATTAAATATATATTATATTTAATATACATTAAATATATATTAGATTGTGTACTTAAGAAAGACTAATGTATATATGTAGATATATTAGTAGACACTCCCCTCTTTTATTCTCTTTCACCATTCATTTATTTTTCATTCAGAGTTATTTCATGAAATGAAATGTGTATTATTTGTAATAAAAAGGATTCTAGTCACAGTTGGTAGATTTAGAAGAGTCAAATTTTCTAGAACATTCTAGAAATCTTCTGCAGGGAAGAGTTGCAGTTACTTGGCAAAGACAATGAGCTTTTGCAAGCTAACATGTTATCTCTGAAAGAGGAGACAAGAGAACATAAGAGAAAGAGGTCAAAAGTCGAAAAAGTGCTGAGTGAAGCAGCTGCTTCTATTAAGATGGTTCTCACAGTAAGTCATTACTGTATATACGGTCAGCAGTTGAAACTAAATGCAAACTTTATTTATTAGAGGTCATGACCTTAGTCTGCTCCTAGAGGTGGGACAGTCTCTAAAACAGGCACCATGCGCACACCAAATTTCGCGTCCTAAGGGGTAGGCCTATATTATCCCAGTCATCACGTTTACCTGCTATGGCTCTATTTCAGTAAACTAGATACATAAACGTGGTTTGAGTCCATGGGGTCCGTTAGTGAGGCTTGTTAGAATGTAGAACTTGATTATAATGTATTATGTAATCCATAATAGCTAACTGTGGTAATCAATTTAAATAGAGATATTAAATTTTCATCGCTATTACCAATGTTGACACCAGTTTCTGACGGTAGATACGAAAAGCCGAACGCACTGAATGACCGAACAGACCGAATATTTTGGGAGTTGCCCTCTCGTGTTCTCAAACTTCTATAAATAAAGAGCTCAATGAATTCCGTAGAAACATTTGAGAGGCTGTTGTTCATTTTTGCGCCAGTGAAGCGCGCTGTGAATAAAAATACAAGTATTACATATTCAATCGAATTATTTTTGCTGTCACTATAGTCCAATCAGTACTTGCCTTACCTTTGACAGATAAAAGGGAACTGCCTAGTAGAAGCAAGAGGTTTTATTTGTTCAGTAGTATCGTTAACCATTGGTGAACTAGTAGCTAAATAACTAGCCAAAATTGTTTTTTATTCAATTGGAAATGAATACATTTATTTCTATATATAGTAATATTTATTATAATTATATAAAACATACAATTGATATGATTTATAGATAATAATTGATTTATAGATAATAGTTGAGGGAGGGCAACTCCCAAAAGATGTTCGGTCTGTTCGGTCATTCAGCGCGTTCGGCTTTTCGTATCTACCGAGTTTCTGACAGGGCGATAGCGGGAACAGACTAAGGACCTTTGTGTGAAAGCAAATACCGCCGCCCCCTATTAAAAAGGGCATAGATTTATGTTTACGGAATTGATTGGCCGATTTGACTAATTGCGCATAGCCTGAAGAAAATCTTATTTGTGTATTTCTACTCACCTTTTACTAGCAAGCCCGTCGGGGCCTGTCCATGTAGCCTCTTCTGTAAATGCAGGGATAAGGGTGTAAAACTGTGTGTTATGGTGACTATAAAACATGTAACGCAAAAAGGGTTAATTGTGAAATAATGGTTGGTTGGCTATGGGTCATTTGTTAAAACCCTAGGAAAATGGGCTATAGGTCCAATTTCAAACCTAGGTGTGCACATGGTGCCTGTTTTAGAGACTGTCTCACTCCTGGGGCTTTTGATCAATTTTTTTTTAATTTCCCTAGAATAGTATAAAAACTTATGACTGGTTTAGTGATTGTGTGCTTGTCAAGGTTCATAATGTTGTATTATGGGATTTATAGAGCTTAGGTTATATTGGCATCTGAAGTCATAGCAGATGTGGGTGGTCACGGCAGTTACAGTGAGTGAATAAAACCAGTGGATTAGGTAGTACTAGGCAGTATTGTGTAGTACATATGTAGAGTTTTGCTAGACAGTAGTGTAAAAAGTCTGGAGTTGTGGCTCGCTTGTTTATTTTAAGACCTGTAGATCATAAAACTTATACAATGGATAAAGGCACTCTAATTAGTGGAATATTACCACATAAAGTTAAAAAAACAAAATGTATAAAGCATCATGTCCCATCCCTGGGAGTCTGTTTAGCTTACTGCAAGCAGAGGCTGTGCACGTTCAAAGAGCATGGCTCTGTGATCTTGTCTGAACACATCTGAGTCCAGTGGCAAAGGAACCTCGACGACTGGAGACATTCCCAGTTGCAAAGAGAGCAATTTAAGGATGGATGTCATTACTGTTACCACCAGTTGCCTTTTTTGGGAATTGAACCTCAACCTGTTGTTTGCAGGTCAGGGGTTCCACACCTCTAGGTCACAACTGCTCTCAACTGTTCTATTGGCAGCTCTGTTCTATAAGTTCACATGAGCATGTATTGTCACACTGCGTCAATGTATATAGCTCAAATTCAGTGTAGCCTATCTTTTTTAAAACATTTTAAACTTTTTCTATGATTACAAATAAGGAATGGCTTCTATCAGTTTAGATGGTGGTTTTAACTAGCAATTGGTAGAGATCACATAACATGATTTTCCTTATGAGAAAACTAGTGTGCTGACAGTTGGGTATGCCGGGAGAGATTGTCAGATGTAATAAGTTACTGAAAAATTAATCTAAAATAGGGAAAGGTAGATTAGCACAGGTGGTATAGTGTTGGTTTGCCAAGCCGAATGTTGTGAGTTCCAACCCTGTTGAAAGAAATCTTTTTTCTAACTTCTAAGTGTGATTTCGGACGCAAAGACACGGCTCTTATTATGGTAAAGACTAGTACCCTGACAGTCCAGTTTGCCGTGAGAGATTTTCTGAGGTAGTAGCAATACGTACAATTATTCGGCAATATATAATGTGACTGATGGGTGCGGATGTTAACTGCGCTGGGCTACCAAGATGGAGTTAGGAAGTTCAAATCCCAAACAATGCAATTTTTTCATGACCTCAAACTTTTGCTTCAGAGTGGCGGATTAACATGTTTCTTGTAATAGTAAAGACTGAGGTGAAGTTACTTCCTCTTGAGTCGGTGGTATGTACAAGACAGGGTAGTGGTATCAGCATATCTGTAGGCTACTAGCCGGAGAGGGATTCGTTACTGCTGCAAATAAGGCATAATAAAAGGTTGGAGATATTAGCATACTTGTAGATGACTTGTATAAAGAATGAATTTTACAAAATTGCTTTCTCATTTCATTAAAATGAACAATAATATTATATCATTCTCAGCAATATTTAATATCATATTTTTCTCGTATTTCTCGGAATTTCCATCGCCGCGGCTAACTAGCTATGACGTCATTGTCTAAAGTTCTAAACTCTCATATTCATAAACTCAGAAAAACTCAGATGTAAGTATATTTCAGAGTAATAGTGAGTAAGAAAATGATAGAAATTTAAGTTGATTCAGATTGATGAGAATGTCTAGAAAAGAATTAGAAACAAATGAATGAATAGGCACTTCAGAAGGAAAATAAGGAATATAACTTTTTTACTGGCAAATCGCAAATGGTGCACCGGTCTAAGATACCAGTGTACGATTGATAGATTATTGCAACAAAAAACCATTGATAATGTTGTAGCCGCGTTTCTATTTGTAGACACAGTTTGCATGGGAAGGGGAAGTAGAGTTGACAGACTCAGAAAAGAGAGATAACATGTTGGAACATTTGCTAATCATTCTGAATTCAGCCGCAGCTATTGGCATCGGGCCAGCTCCTCAGGAAATGGGCAAACAGTTTGAGTTGATGAGGTGAGAATCATGCATTGCATCATCCTTTAATAGCATTGCATCATCCCATAGCTTCTAGAACTTTCTTGTAATCAGAGTTAAGTTTGTTATTAAAGATGAACCTGCACAAAACTAGTATATCAAAAAATTATTTTTCTATCATTTCTGATTGTTTCCAATGTTTGAGGTGCTCTGGCTGCTAAGATGTTGCAATATTAAAATGATTGCGGTTAAAATGCTCAGAAGAAAAATGCGTTCAAAATGACGTCACTGTTTGCAGTAGTTGATATCGGCTATTGCGTTGAAGTTGCGGCATTGCTCGTCTCTATTCTGTCAATCTCTTTGCAACTATAGATGTTATAATCGCAGTTTCAACTGATCTGACCGTTTTAACCCCCATCAACTTTTATCGATTTTAATCTTGAAACATCCTGACAGTCAGATCATCTCAAACATCAAATCACTCCAAACTGATAGAAAAATACTGATACTTTCTGATAAAATTTACCAAAATCTTTTGCAAATTTATCCTTAAACGCCTACTTGTTCAAGGTATATAACAACAAATTGTTATAACAACAAAATAGACAGTTAAAAATACTACCACAAACCTAGCGACGCGTGTGGTTTTTTACTTTTCAACGCAAACTGTTTCACAATAAAAACCCAAGAACACCTTCAGCGAGGACAATTGTCCTCACTGAAGGTGTTCTAAGAAAGATTTCCAATTGAACCTGGCATTGCTTGGCATTGCTTGAAGTAGACCTGTTTTTGCACATCAAATAAGTCGTAGTGAGTCTCCTCTTATAACTGTTCCCTTACGTAAGAGCTTGTCAACTAGAGGTGGAACGAGACAGGTTTTTTAAGTTCGAGACGAGACTCGAGACACTGTCTTGTAAAAATTCGAGACTCGAGACACGAGACAGTAAAATAATGAGCATTTGGTGATGATTTTACTACACAAGTACTACCGTACTTGGTATATATAAAATTGACAACTTCTTTTTAAATTGAATTTTTACCTGGTGTAAACGATTTAAATACAACATTTTAATAATGATATGCATGTAGTTTTTGTAAACAAAAGTGACACAAACAGCTCTAAAATACCGAAGTTATATATTTCTAAGAGTTTTGAGCTTGATTAATAATAATTATTGTAAACATATTGCTTTGTACATGTATATTTTTACCATCTATTGAAAAGGTCTTACTTTTTAATGTAATGTGTAATGAAACCAATAGCCGTCGCCCTACAAAGAAATACCGCAACTAAAAGAACACACGATAACACTTTCATTCTTATCGTTTCATTAATGTTGAGTTTTGTTCGTGTATTAACTGTAGTATGTAAATTATATTTAAATTGTACTCGTGAAATTATATGAACTACTGTATACATGCACATGTATATTCTTATATTGTACTAACAATAACGTCATTGTTAAACGAACACGGACTATGGTCGACACGGCCTTTCGTTCGTTTCTCTGTGTCCGGGCAAGTTTTACCCGCAATTGGTTGTATATAAAAGAGGCCCGAATTTTATAAAGGGCAGTTGGTGTTTAGACCCGATACGATAAAATACAGACATTTTATCCGCAATAGTCTTATTTAACAAATTGGATTATCCGGAGGGTAATTGGATACGACCCGGTATCTGTTTTAAGGACACAGAACTACAATTAACATGGCCGTTGTTCGGACTACATGATAGACTTGGTGGACAACATAATCAATAGCAACAGGTAGTAACGGACCGGGTATAACTTTAAAAGCAGCTGCATGCAATCCATTACAATATATGGAGTTGTTGCTACCGCAAGGAGCCATGTTTTAACACCTGTGCGCAGGCGCTTTAGTTCTATTTCCTGTCTCGAGTTTGGCAGTAGTTAAGTCGAAACGAGACCGATACGAGACGAGACATGTCGATACTCGAGACGTCTCGTGTCTCGTTCCACCTCTATTGTCAACATCACGAAAAATCACATTGTTATTATAGTATCACGTATAATGATAATTATTATAACAATTATTGCAATACTGAAGATTATTTTTAAACGTCGGCATGCAGTCAAGTAGAGCAGTTGATAGAGTGTCAGTCAACCACACCGCGGTAGATACGAAAAGCCGAACGTGCTGAATGACTGAACAGACCGAATATTTTGAGAGTTGCCCTCTCGTGTGACTATTTAAGGATAAGGGCGCGTAACTCAAACTTCTATAAATCACAAGAGCTCAATAAATTCCGTAGAAACATTTTAGAGGTTGTTGTTTATTTTCGCGCCAGTAAAGCATGCTGTGAATAAAAATATTACATATTCAATCGAAGTATTTTTGCTGTCACCAGTCCAATCAGTACTTGCCTTACCTTTGACAGATAAAAGGAAAATGCCTAGTAGAAGCAAAAGGTTTTATTTGTTCAGTAGTTTCGTTAACCATTGGTGAACTAGTAGCTAAATAACTAGCCAAAATTGTTTCTTTATTCAATTGGAAATGAATATATTTATTTCTATATATAGTAATATTTATTATAATTATATGAAACATGCAATCAATATTATTTATAGATAATAATTGATTTATAGAAAATAGTTGAGGGAGGCCAACTCCCAAAAGATATTCGATCTGTTCAGTCATTCAGTGCGTTCGGCTTTTCGTATCTACCGACCACACTGCATGTCATGAGATCAAAACATCTAAAGACAATATTTTATATTGCACTATAAGTTTGTTCTTCAGTGCAGCGGTTTCAAGATTACAATATTAGTGTTGTACAATATCTTCTTCTGTTTTACAATATTTTCTGGAGTTTGATTGTTGCTTGTTCTGTCTCTTTATAAACAGACAGAGTTGACGAATGAAGCACTGTATAAAAGTTATCTCTCTCTTGAGCATCTACTGGCTTGCCTGTTTAACTTCATGGTTGTTTTAGTAGATGTATTCTCAACGTCTAGAATATATGATAAACGTTAAAAATATATCTGTCATTGGTCAGTCTCTCAAAGATCTCAACTATGCATTGGTTTAAATGATTCCTATATTTCTAGAATGTTCTATAATGGTTTTGTTCATATTTCTAGGAAATAGAATTGCATGTGTTTTTCACTAATTCAGTCATCTTTGTTACCAGGATAAAAAACATCTTCAGGTACACGGCTGCTGTTGTTTCCTGTTCACTCTTGTCTGCTTTCCCTTCTATCTCTACCATTATTCCCAGCCGTAGAGATTCAGTCTACCAGATAGTAGTTTTAGATATACTTTTAAATACGTCCAATTTTAAAATATTTTATCAGAGAGTTTGCTTGAAATGTAGCTGAAATATTTACTCATTAAAATTTTTAAGACAACCTTGGGTCCTACTTTAGCCTGAGCTTATTTGCCTTTATCAGATTTCACAAGAAGTATAATTATCTAAACATTGTGCTCTATGCCTGAGCCAAATTGCCATAGCGTCATGTGACATGCGGTAGTCACATGACATTCCTTGGTCATGTGACATTTCCTTGTCACATGGCATTTTTTCACTACACTCACAGTCAAATTTCATTTACGCTGGCAGCATGGCGTCAGACAGACGGATAGACATGGCTCATGTTATAGTAAAAGTTTGATAATTCATTCTAAATAAATCAAAATGCTTACTATTTACTAAAAACATGTACAGCTATCGGGCAGAATAACTTGTTAAATGTCCAAAATTGTGGAACTACCACGTCGCTGTTATATTTTCTTTTCATTTTAGTAACACTTTGTATTACTTTGTTATAATTTTATATTTGCAGTTTTGTGAAGAGCTAATACATTTGTAGTGAAACATTGCAAAAGTATTAGGATTTTCAACATGTACCATTTTTTCAACATTTCTCTACCTAAAAACATTTCTCTTTCACTATTATTTATGGGAAAACAGGCGGAATCAGTATATGGTATACAGTGCACCCCGGGTTATGATGTCACTCGTATAAGGTGTTTTCGCCTTACGATATCAACAAAAATTTCTCACGGAATTCAAATTTGACAGTTGGCGTGCTGAATAAATCGGAATAACTAAGATGTTGATATGTTATTTGTCGAAATCCCTCCTAGAATGAATGAAAGAGATACCATCTCATGCTCTCATTCTCAGTTTAGCAATCTTCGTGTTTTGTAAATGCTTGATATTGTGTGGATTAAACGAAAATTAGTAAAAAGTAAGCGTTCGTGAAAGTTTATTGTGCATTTTAGCGTTTAATATAAAATTTACTGTGAGTTTTAATTTATTATACATATATACCTATATAACAACATATATAACTTTAACTGGTTAGCTATGGGTCCTAAGATTAAAAACAACATTAAAGGAAGAAGTAAAAAAGTGAGTACCATTGCAACGAAATTAGAGTTACTATAGTTAACCATAAGTTAACTATAAGTTGACTATAAGTTAACTATAAGTTAACTATAAGTTAACTATAAGTTAGCTATATTTACTAAGGGTAATATAATAATTTCTAACTAATTTTTAATAAGCACAGTATGTATATAAAATTTTGATGATTTTCACCAAGAGGTGTTTGCATTAGATAACTACTCTGGGTTTCTATACCCCTTTATAGGACATTTTCGCCTTACGATGCCGACACCAGAACGAATTAAAGTTGCATGGCGAGGTCCACTGTACTTTCGATTTGCCTAAATGGAAGATTTATTTCATGTGCATAAGTAAACAAAAACAATATTATTTTTAATTTATTATCAACTCGTAGCAAGCATGGCGATGCCCGGTATTTCGTTTATTCACAATCAAATAGCTGCGCATGTTTAAGAGGCGGGTTTTCAAGAACCAGATGAAGCTTTGAAACCAAATATTTTAACACCTTAGTGGAAGCATAGAGTTATCACTCTAGGGGGAGATAACTCTATGGGTGGAAGGCACGGGCATGCGTGTGAAGTTTGGATAAAAGTGGGTCAAAAATTTGGAAATGGATTTACACAAACTGACAGACCATCATAATGACATTGTAAAATTTCTTCTTAGAGATTGAAATTATTAAAATATTATTTTTGGTGTTATCTCCCTCTGCTTCTTCTAATTTGTGAAACTTACATATGATACACTGGATAGCATAATATATACAGTAGTATTCGATGTGTCAAGTGTAAGACAGAAAAATTCTCTTTTGACCCTCCTCTGCCAGCACTCCCTCTCTGCAGTTGAACCCACTTCTTCCCGTAATATGCTGTCGTTAATACTGCAGCAATAGTAATTATTAGACTGCTGCTATAAGTATTATAGTTGTGTTTAGTCAGCTGGCTATTCCATCTAGTAGCTAGTGTGCCCATTGATGCAGCATGAATATGCTAAATTTGTATTGAAAACGCTATACGTATTACATGTATCTCTACTATTACTGCTCTGTGCTCAAGGAGTTATCTTCTCTTCAATGGTTCAAAACCAAAATTGGTAGTTCTTGCGAGCGTATAATAGCTTGGTCCTATATTCTACATATATATTTTATCATATATATACATATAATTTATTATAAAACTATATATAATGTTATAATATATATTATAATGTATTTATAATATATATTAGAATATATTTATAATATATATTATAATATATTATAATATATTAATAATATTTACATTAAATAATTTAAAAATTCTTTATTTATAAAAATTGTATATTTTCATATATACATACATGTATATGAAAATATTTAAGATTTAAAATTAAGCAATTTTTAAATTCTTTATTATAAATATTATAAACATACATTTTTATCATGTTATAAAATATATAAGTTTTCATATTTTCAGCATTTGAGTAGATACTTTTTCTTTGTTCAGGTCTAAGAGTGCACTTAGCGAGATGCCAGGAAGTAGGCGTGGCTTAAGGAAAGACCTCAGTTCAGCCAATACAAGTACATCGTTGAGTCAGCGGGCTACCAGTCCACACTACCATCTTGGTGAGAGCTAGAGCTAAGCTTTTTGTTCATTCAATTTGAAAATTTGGCTGTATGTTCTGTGATTAAAAAAATCCAAAGTTTTCATGGAACATTCTAGAACCATCTCTAAACTGACCCTTGGCAAGCTTTAAATTGCATCACATCAGGGTGATTTTTATGGTTATTGTGACATAGTATAGCTATTGGAAAGGTCTAGAATAGCAGTCTTGCAGATAGCATGAGATCCATAGATGTAAACAATTTTGTTTTATTAATCACAAAGACACTAAGAGACTGTTATATTAGTCAAATGCCACAGGCTGTTACCGGTACTATAGGTGGTAGAAGCATGCGACGCTTATGATTTTGCTCATCATACGGTAGAGCAAACAATGAGACACCATAGAGTGACCTCATGATACCATAGAGCGACTTCATGATTCCATAAAGTTACCTCATGATACCATAGAGCGAGCTTCATGATCCCATAAAGTGACATCATGATACCATAGAGCGAACTTCATGATTCCGTAGAGTGACCTCATCATACCATAGAGTGACTTCATGATCCCATAGAGTGACTTTATGATCTCATGGAGTGACCTCATGATACCATAGAGCAAACTCATGCTACCATAGAGCGACATTGTGTTGGCATAGAGCGATCTTTATATTTTTGGTCCATATTTAAGCCTAACTGACATCAATTAAGTTCACTTCTTCACATAGTTCTTGAGTTTAGATTTTTTATTTTTTAAACATAATTTAAACATTTCTCATCGTAAAAAGAACAATTAGGTTATATAATAATGAAATTATGCATATTTGATTGATGTACTAATCTATCATTTAGTTTGAATAAACTTGTATGTTTTTACTCAACTGTCAAAAAAATCTGCAACTCAAAGTATATTTACTCTGTTTTTTTAATTTCATGCTTGTATAAGTGAAACATTTGTATCAAATAAGATATATCTCAATGAAGTTTCCATAATAAAATTATTTTCATTTTGTTATTCATACATGTATAATACCACCTTTATTATTACAAACCTTTTCGATGTTCATATGTTCAATCATAATCAATGATGGTGGTTTTATTCTTTTTCTGTGATCTTTCAATAGGAGACTTGGGGCTTGTCCCACGTCCCACACAGACTATACCGACAAGCATGGATAAAACTAAGGCTCTTTCGGAGACAACACGATTGGGTAGTCTGAGAAGAGTACTAACCAAGAGTGTAGGCATCCAGACAGTCAGCGCACCCAAAGTAAGTTACCTTATAAGTAAACCTACCAAGTAAGTCACCTCATTCACTCTGAAATTTCTCGAGCTCTCTTTTTCTTGTATCCCATATTTCTCGAAAACTGACATTTATGGTATTTACTCTTTTTGTCCTAAATAAATAGCCACTAGATGTATGTAGATGAACTAGTACTCTGGCAGTCTTGTTGGCTGTGAGAGATTATCGGGTGTAATAACCATGTGCACAATTATTCCTGGATGTGAAAATGTGGGTGAGTGGTACAGATGATAGCGTGATTGGCTTTGACTCTAGGTTCAATTCCTGTGCGATTCAATCATTTTTTCTAACACTTTTAGCATGGCTTCAGAAAGACGGACACAGCTCTTATTATAGTAAAAATTTCTCTGATGCATTTTCTTGCAAGTCAAATTCTCAAACTCGACAGCTTGACAAAATAGTTTCACAAGCTTTCATTTTATTAAATTAAATTAAAAATTAAATACTTTTCGAAAGTTGTTATCTATATTATTTACTCCTTTGACGTTAACATATAAGGAGCCAAATAAACATAATTTCTTCCTTCCTTTTCCACTCTTAACATACGTTGCATCCATCTTGAGCTGAGACTACTGAAAAAATAATAGGAAATACTACATTCAAAATTTTGGAAACAGAAGTGTTTTTAAGTATAATAAAAAGCCAAATACAAAAACAAAATACAGCTAATCGGATAATTTTGATTGTGTTTGCAAAATTTACTTGCTTGTTATCCAGTAAATGACAGTTCGAGAAATTATTTTTAGGTCAATTGAATTTAAGAAATTTACTTTGTAAAATTGCAACAGTTGAGCCAGTGTCTGCTAATTTAAAAAATCTTTACAAAACGCAGGTTAATAATAAACCTGAAACTATATCCATGAATTACATGGAGCCAATGTTCTCATTTTTCCTAGACATTGTGAACTCAATGTGAAATGGTGTTTTAAGCACGGTCAAGTTTTGTCGATTTTAATCTGTAAAAATTCTGGCAGTCAGATCACCTCAAGCATTTAAAACAATCCAAAATGATAGAAAATACTAATACTTTCTGATAAAATCTAACAAAATACTGTGAGAGTTCATCTTTAGAAATGCATAAACAGCGAGCTTGAGCAAAGGGAAGCCCAAGAGTCACGGGTAACAGGTATGTTTTGCATGATAGGGAGTTGATATGAGATCAAATACTTCTTGAAGGGTTAATGGCTTAAAAGGTTTGCCATCCCCTTGGCTAGGTGATATTGGAAATGAGGGTATAGAAGCTGACTAAAGACAGAATTTAATGATTATCAAACTTGCTAAACTGCATCTGCAGCTATTTTTGCAGTAAAATGGCTGCATTTTTTTTGCAAAAATTTCTATTAAAATGCAGAACACTGCTAAAATGCAAGGTTCTGCATTTTAGCAGGTTTTATGCTAAAATTCTGCAGCCATTTCTGCAGCCATGCCTTTTCTCCAAATCCGAAGTCGTGTCTAGAAAAAAAGATTGCACTCAATGGGATTTGAACTCACGATTTTTACCCATTTCAAATCAACACTAGCAATTGCAACAATTGACTACTTTCAGAAAAATTCAACTCTGAATCCATTCAAAGCATGGAAACTCAGTAACTGCCAGCCTTTAATACAATAAGAACCATATATATAAGCATCCGAAGTGATGGTAGGAAGGGAAAAAAGGATTTCACCATGCAGGATTCGAACTCCTAATTTTGAGCATTTTAAACCAACTTTTTTAATCAAGTGCCAATCAACCATTTTCCAGTATTTCACAATAATTGTGCATATAATTATTATCTCAGTTTAGAACTAAGGCTACAGGGTTCCATCAACTTCCTGTTTTCTTCTTTAGGCTCTATTCTTCGCTGACCAGCTGCTGAGCCAGCGAAGTCTCACCCAACAGCAGGCCATCATCAAAGACTTCAAACAGAAGGACCAGATGTCTAAACGGACCGTCAGCAAAGTCTTCTAATTCACTTTATTACCAAGTTCATACCTACTCTCTACATCTATTGGGTGGTTTATGTCTATGTCTATTGGACAATTCTGTTTACTTGCTTTGAAATAGTGAGAAAGGGCTTTATCTTGATATTTATTGTCATGAAGTATTTATCGGTGATTTTATTTGGAATTCCCAAATTTTTTGTTTTCCAGAGTATATTTACTAAACAGAGTCTGATAAAAGGGTTGTTTGTGACGTAGTAATTCTAAAACAACTAACAGTTTGATAACAAACTAAAAGAATCTACTGAAGGAATTTTTGACAATAAATATCTAATTTTTGTCTGTCTGCTTAAAATTATTTAAAAATATTACTTGCTAGGTGTTATGTTGTGCTTTTATATCAGCATTTAGGTAAAACATAAAAAAAGTTTAACATGGGCTCACTAGATGTTTATCTCAGCTCAATCACTATCCAAAATACAAACAAGAATATAAACACTCTGACATCACAGCTTGAGTTTCTTATCAGCTCTTCAATATTACAATTAGACCATAGCGACCCAGAAAAGCTAACATACTGCGTTAGCAGTCATGGTTGTTAACTTTTTATTGTGATTGGCTTAAACTGATTAAAATTATCCAATCACTTCCATGTAATACAGTAGATATGCATCTGATTACAAATGTTCTTTTCAACCACGTGAAATTTGGCAACCCAACCTCTAGCACGTTTAGCTTGAGTTATAAATGGCCAGGGTATGCAGGTGCTTGTTTTTTCTTAAAGTAGAACGTGAGGTTATGATGGCAGCGTGGTTTGATGGCGCAAACTGTTTAAAAACTTGCCAAAAACAAGCCAACATTTCATTGGCTAAACTAAGTAGCCTTTGACAGCTTTAAGGCATTATTGCCAGCGACAACTTATAACAGGTGCTAATTAACACAGCCGATGGCTACTACAATCTCAGATGTGTTCACCATGTACCAATATTTACTGCACCTGATTGAATAAGATTATAATACAAGGAAGAACCCAGTGGTTGCTCCAATGCTACGAAATCTGAAAAGCAACTCATTACGCACTCCAAAGTCAATCACTACGTTTCCATTGTGCGCATGTGGAGTTGTGTGCACATTGAGTTATTGTGCAGTAAATGTTTCATTGAACATTCACAAGTTGTGGATTCACGCAGGCGCTTTGTTAAAGAATCAAAGATTTTTACACCTGATGTCATAGCAACACATTCCCACCTCGCGTAGCAGCAAGCTTTCAAAATAGGAATGACCAAAGAGTGGAAAATGTTGAAAATGGAATAGCTTGCCTCTTGTGCATCATTGGCAAGTGCCATATCCATCTTTTACATGCATGAAACACTATACAAAAAATTTTGAATGACAAAACTCAATTGACTTGAAGGTTTCTGCTGTTTCCATCCTGCGGATGATGTGAACTTGTGGACTAACCTCGTCACAGAAACAGGGATTACCTAAAAGAATGCAATGCATGATCCATGGCTATGTGGTTGATGAAAATTAAGCTAATGCATGCTCTAGGTCTTTGGTATTCCCCATAGTTGTAGAATTTAAAGCACCCAATACAATTACTAAGGCTAGGGTACCTAAAACAAACCATTGGGTACTCTAAGGCTATGCTTCCTAAAGTAACAACCTAGTGCATGCTCTAGTAAAATTTTATGAGCTCTGGCTTTCTATATTAGTTTAGTTGATGAGAATGTCGCGAATTTGAGAGAAATTCATCTGTATGTATGTATATATATATATATATATATATATATATATATATATATATATATATATATATATATATATACAGATTGACATGTGAACACTGAGATATATATATATATATATATATATATATATATATATATATCTCAGTGTTTCTCTTTTCATTAAACCCTGTGTTCTAGATTATAGGAATTAAAATCTAGCTATGAAAAATCTGCGCAGCACTGAATTTGATCTCGGGACTTCCAGATCTTTGGGAGGTCCAGACCAGGTTAATACCTCCAAACTTAACCATAAAGCTACACGGAATACAATGGATTCATTGGGCAAATAGTCATTTCATTGGTTAAGAAACTCATGCTTTAAGCGCTTGCTTGGGTTTAGTAACTAGCAATGTTAACTGTTACGCTAAAGATTTAGCTTTCCAGGTAAGTTACTCCAATTCATTAAGTAATTATTTTGTGCAACTATTACTCACGCAACGCCAGGCATTCGGCTAGTTTATATATAGATATAACTGTCTAATTATATATATATATTATATCTATAGAATGCAAGGATTTTAAAAATGCAATGGTTTTAAAAATCAGCTTATAAAAAGTGGCAAGTAATGTAGTTGCCTGCCACTTCCCATTAGCCTGGCACATTGCCAAAGACCAATTTGAGTACGTTACTATCCGTATTGTTAAACTTACTAATATGAGCCGTGAGAGCAAGTTTTAGTGAGGTTGCGCTGTGTGCAAATCGGTATGCATATTTTCGCCCACATAGTGACATATGTCCTTCAATTAATCCATCAATCGGGCGTAGCTTAATTGGTAAGATATTTTCCTGAGGAACGGCAGGCTTCGAGATCAAATCTTTGGCGATACGGATTCTTCTTTCCAATATTTTAATGGCTATAGCTGGACAAACCGAATTGCACACAAACTTTGAGATATATATATATAATTATTACAACTGGTAATAATAATAAAATAATTTTTATATTAATTATTTTTAATAATAATAATTTTAATATAATAGTAATGTAATTAATAGTAATATTATTGCTAATAATTATTAATAACTAATAATATTAATTATCATAATCAAATTATTATCATTTTATCTCATTTGATCTCGATTTTATGTCAATTTTATTTTATCGTTTATTTACTTATCGCAAATGTCTTGGCCTCAGATGTCAATGTAGCCTGTGCCCTACAAAACTCATTCATTATACAACAATTATCAATACATATAGTGGGCATAGAAACTGCGTACAGGAGTCTGTAATACACGTTTGATAAAGAGAGTACATGATGAGTCATCCCCTCTTTCTTAGAAGTACTTAATTCGTCGCAAGAATGGATTTTTATAATGTTGATCAAAACCAAAGGCAAGATTTCCTGTTTACCTATTAGGCATTAAAAAGACCTAAGGCCCCGTGTTGATATAAACATTGATTTCTTTAAGCTAGAGAGAGAATAGACAAAATCACTTTCTGCTGTCAAGCAAAGGAGACGGTGTCAGTGGATTGCCTCACTAAAGAGAACTTGGGCTATGATTATTAGCCTAGACTGACTGACTTGATTTTAGTAGTGAAGGAAAACTTGAAGCTCATCGTTAGATCAGTTGAAATAGCAATTACAGTAGACTGCTTTAGCAAAGTACGAAACCAGCCTTGAGGAGCAACCCAGTGAAAACTAAGGCCGTCAGCAGTAATTCAAAACATGATGGCAACTCCAAGTTTCAGGCGATAAATAAAATCGCTGAAACCCAATATAACAAGGTAAGGATACTAGACAAGAGATAAATTTTGCAGAAATATGTACTGCTTATAATTAGCTGATATCACATGACCTTGCTGATAATTGTCCTACATATTGACTCTTGGTTTTACCAAACACATGTGCTTTAATTCTATAATTACTATCTGTATTGACATGATGCTCTACTTGCTGTTTTTATATTCAGTAGTTCAAATACATCTGAACATGTTGCTAGACTTACTAAAATGCTCAAAACTTGTATAACAATTAAATACTACAGTTTAATAGATTTAACCATGACAACTGGACAGTCATTAAAAAAATGAATACATATTCAGTCATATTAAATATTTGACCACTTTTTATTTAAACACAAGTTGATGTGCAATCTCTTCCATAGTTATTGTACATCATAATTTACCAGTCATCAGTATTTGCTTTTAGGAATTGTCATCACTCTGGTTAAACCCAATATTTTCTTATACTGAGTTTTTATGAATCAATATCAATATTTTTTTAACTTATTGCTTTTAATAAAATTAATTCGGCCTCAAAAATTAAGGTCTTTTGTAATACTATTATACTTTTTAAATATTGTATTAAATGGAAATTAAGTAATTAGCCGAGAGCAGTCTTTGAATTCATAGTCAGCTCAAAAAATGGTTAAGCTAAACAACTTTTACTACAAGTTTAGTAAATATTGATACAATACAATGAAACATTAAAAAATAGTTGTCTGCTCTTGCAGTAATCTTGAAATGTGGGAGAAGACAGTTCCTAATTTCATTACTGGTAATGAACATTTAGTGATTTACTCTTATTACAAATCTCATTTATGATTCAGTGTCTCAATTTATTCACAGCATAAATAATTGAACTGTTAGTATCTGCTTTGAGTAGGCACCGTTCGACCCCAATCTCTTGTCAAATGTAACATGGCCGAGTATTAACTTATGCCATTTTAAAAGCTGAATACACAGGGCAATGATATGAGACATTAATTTTCTGTGACCACTGTGCTAGTCTGGAATTTGGATAGTTTTTTATAATGCTATATGTAAATTGCTTTATTTTAAAATAATATGTGTTCTGGCAAATTATGGTTCAATAATGTTGCTTGCAACAAAACATTTATTTTTTATTTCTTTAAATTTATCCTTCCTTCCAACTATTAAGAATGAAAAAGTGTACTCATTGTGAACATAAATAGCTACTAAAACATAAGTAATACAACAGCAGCATGCTAGCCTTGATACCTTCAAGAGCATTTACTAAACAAATCAATGCAAAACATGGATTAATTTCAGTTAATCTCAGTTGATCTGGTAATCTCAGTAATATGCTAATCTCAGTTGATCTGCTAATTTCAGTTAATCTGTTAATCTCATTTGATTTGATAGTCTCATTTAATATATTAATCTCAGTTGATCTGCTAATATCATTTAATCTATTAATCTCAATTGATCTGTTTACACTTTGAAGACTGGGCCAAAGATAATATAGCAAACTGTTTTCTTACCTGATCACATGCCAAGTAAACATGGCTTCGTAGTTTTGCTTTGTTTTCTAGACTTCTGGTTCACATAAAATTACAAAGCTTTGGTCATTTTGTGTTTGATACATTTTCGGTCAAATTTCAAAGTTTGAATTTTAATGGACAATTAGCTCTTTAGATATGGCCAAAATACTGAAAACACTTCTCATCGACTGAGAAATAAAAAATGGCTGCTAACAGAACATTAATTTCTAGTAACATAATTAGTTTAATTAGTAACATAAAATAGTTACTAATGACACACTGATTGAAATTCTTAGTAATAAAGGATGAAAAGTAGACAAAGCTAGAGAGCTCCTCCTCAGCAACAAGAGTTTTATACTAAAACTTTTTGGTTTTTTATTCATAACAAATATATACACTTTATCAGACTCGTATTGTAACGATTTTGTTTCTTCGGTTACCTCTAAAACATAACTTCTTTGAAAGATTGTGAAAAAACTAATTACTCTATTTGATTTCTATAATTTTTGCTCACAATATCTTACCATTGAGGTTTCCAGGCTTGGAATCTGAAAATGATATTCAGTTAAAAGGAATTGTGCTATTTTAAGTACTTTTACAGTTGATGGAAAGTTGTTAATAGTTTAGGATCAGGAGAACAGCTTGTACATACAAGAGTAGGTTTCAAAATTTTAATTTCACTATAATTAACACTTGGCTTATCACAAATGCTTTTAATTTATTTTAATTATTTTTTCATTATTCTTAGTGGATAAGTGTATCTCAGTTAAGCTCGTTTGATAATCTCAAATAACTTCAATGCGGTTGACCTTTGTTTTTGAGCTATAACCACAAAAATAATTAATATATCTATAGGCGACAGGTTATATCATTTTCAATACAAATGAGGTCTGATCAAAATTTGGATCAATAAATAACAAATTGTTATTTAGCCCTAAGTAATAGAGAATTTTTTTAGATTTTCAAAGCGGTTTGCAGAATTGAAATCGAAGCAATTTAACCTGAGATACAGCTTTTTATCGAAAGCTGGTGTTGGCCAATACTGTCAACACAAAAAACTGAGAAATTGGTCTTCAAAGAAGATGGATTGCATTTTAAACAGTCTTATTTGTTGATGTTTAGGAAGGTCATAGCAACCGCGCGCTACAAAAATTACATTTTCATGAATGCTGGAAATGACTTGGCTTCACAAAAGTCAAAGCCACATCGGAAATTCTCACCTTGGGAGCCCATTGTGCACTATTTAAATGCCTCATTTGTATTGAAAATGATACAACCTGCCAAATATTACTAATATTTATGTTCACCTCTTTTATACTGCATGTTTTAAATGACTTAGCCATTCAACTTCTTATTTTTGTTTTCTGTAATCACCATACTTTGGCATTAATAAGTCCTTGAGCTATATTTGTACTCAAGTGTGTCTACTGGCAGTGAAGCGTCTAATCTGCAAGTGGCGTAAAGCCTCTCAATTTTAATTACTCCGTCTGATCGACAAAGCCTATAGTAAGACAGGCGGTATTGATTATGTTCAAAAAGTCGATAATCACATCCTCTATAGGCAACTGGCTCTATTCTATCTGCATAATCTAGTCGATGCTGCTTCATTGTACGTTGAGAATTCTTTTGAAATGCTCTGAAAAGAATTATTTGTTCAGAAAAAACTATTCTGTGTTGTTGCTCATAGGGTCGCCATTACTACGTTTCTTTTAGAATTATTGATAAAGATGAGTAACAAAGGCACCCCGACTATTCATAGCATTTCCGATCTAGTCGACTATCGCATCGCTCGCCAGAAAAATCGAAACAAAAAAACTGTTTGTCAAGATTTGGAGAGGATGGCACCGCTTCCACCTACTAGCATTGAACCACCCGCACAGAATTACGATTCTATCGAACTAGAAGATTGTGAGCCTACGATTAATTCGACGGAAATGTTGTCATCAAATGGAGATGCCAATTTAATTAAACAAGATGTGACATCGTCAGAAGAGGAAATGACTTTACATACAGATTTTGCTGTATCTTCCGATTCTTGCTTTGAATCACAGAGTGACAGTGTGAGTCTAAATCCGTCACAGGCGAGTTCCGGTGTTGAACAAGAAGAGTTTGAATTTGAAGGAAGGAAATATCTAAACAAGCCAGTCAAAATCAACATCAGTGGAACAATATTTATGGTAAGCAAGCAATGAAAATTATAGGCTTTTTTGTTTTACCATTGTTGTATGGCCTAATTTAAAAAAAGTTTTTATTTGAATGAAATGAAATTATCAAAAAAAACATCAAATGAAGTTATTGCCAATAAAGTAATATATCGGTTAAATTTATTTCATTTTGCTAAAAGACGAACTTCTACAAAGTCTTTGTAGATTTTATCAGAGAGTATTAGAATTTTTTGATCAGTTGTGATTTTTTATGACGTTTAAGATGACCGCCAAGATGTTTCAAAATTAAAATTGACTAAACTTCCTCACTGTTAAAACATCCAGATATACCAAGATTAATTGAAGTTATTCTATGTTTTGTACTGTAGACGCTTTTGATGGCACTAGAATTAGCATATTTCTGATAAAGCCAAAGTTTAGTATGTCTGTATTTAAAAGTTCATTTGTTTTATCAGTTGAAAACATTAGCATTCTAAATCACATAGATTTTTTTCATGTATTTGAAAGTGTTTGTTGCACAAAGAATGAATTGGTAAGGTAACTTCAACATTTGGAAACATTCTCCAGTTTCAGAGAGCAATTTAAGGTTGGATATCATTGTAACCACCAGTGGCTTTTTGTTGGGTTTGAACCCTCAACTTGTTGCTTGTAGGTCAGGTATGCTATACCACTAGGCCACGGCACCTCTGCTTCCACTGGATGTTCAATTCAATACAGATAAATTAAATTCAATGTCTTACTAAAAAATCATTGCCGAAAGATTTATTTATTTTTGTTAAAGTATTTTGGTCGTGAATCGATAGATCACTTACAAACTATCGTGTTTAAATTTTGGCATTTCTGAAACAAAACCTGATCATCGAACTAATGACAAGCGTTCGATGTTTGCCGAATGTCAGTTTTGCATGTAGTTTTTATTGTAAAAGTCAAAGGTTGCTTTATAACCATGCAAATCGTGTTGTGACAGCAATTTTGTTTACTTCCTGACTATTGTGCAGATATTTTTGGTGCGAGAGACCACCGTAAATGTAGAATCTGATATGTCAAGAAAAGTGACAGTAGACGACAGGTGAATGTGTGTTTGCTTGGCATGGTCTCACATAATGACACTCTTGTATTAGCTAGTGTCATTTACTGGTATGACCGCCTCTGGATAGTTGAAGGTCCTTCACTCGTGTTATAAGGCACAAACCCATGAGATTCAGGTTGCAGGTCTTTTCAGGAAGTTTATTTTTTGTCTTTGTTCAGTCGAATTGTTTTATTCTATTCCGGCTGGCAGCAAATGAAATTAACAGTTAAATCAATAAATCTAATCTAATTACATTTCAAAGACTACAGTGATTTAATGTACTATGTGATGCCTTCATAATTGACTAATAAAAAATAATTGATGCATACTTGGTTCATTAAAAGAATGGTTTTCATTGGATAGATTACAGTTTTCATTGTAACGTGCACCCTGGCAAGCCGGAAGAAATCTTCTGCCGCAATTACCTGCTACCTGCAAAATTATCCCTAATGGCAAGGAGTGTGTTTAGTGCAGGGGTTTCAGTATCAGTCTACCAAATTGATGGTTGTGGGTTCAAATCCTGTATGAGCCATCATTTTTTCTCAACATACAACCAATCATGGTTTCAAACAAGAAGAATATGACTCTTATTATGGTAAATTCATTATTATAGAAACCATTAATTTAATTAATTGAATAATTATAAGAATTATAAAAAAATTTATTTGAGATCTGTTTGACTCACAGACTCATCGTTAATAAAAGGTGTCTTATGAATCAAAATTATATTGTTAGTAATGATTCAGTGCATTGTGGATATCAAAGCCTTTTGCTTTGTTGTTACAATGGTGGTGGTTTTATATACGGCGGCTTCACCACAATCACTTAGGTCTGTACAAGTAATTAATGAAAGGACTAAAATACTGACCAATATGGGGCTCGAACCCATAACATCCAGCTTGTTAGACTGACACTCTAACCAACTGAGCTAATCAACCACATGTTGAAATACAAGAATAACTGTGCATATCTATGCTCTTTGTACTTCGTAACAAAAAGGCAATCAATATATGGCATAATATAAATATGGCAAACAATATGGAAATGACATTACAACAAATACATTATGTAAAACAGGTGCCCTTGCAGTCCGGTGTGCTGTGAGAGACTGTCATGAGTAAAAACTAGGTGCACAATTGCTTGGAGATGCATCAAGGCAGGTGAATGGTGCAGGTGGGTAATGGTTGGTCCACAAAGCTGAAAGTCGCAAGTTCAAACCTCGTGTAAAGCAATCTTTTTTCGTAACCTCTAACAGTGGCTTCAGAAGACAGACAGATAAGCAGACAGACAGACAGATATGCCTTGTATTTTAATAAAGACTACTGAATGCCCTGCATTGCACGGATAATAAAAAAACAGATTATGAACATTACATAACCTATATGTACTACATTACCTTTACACTACATTACTCGTAACTGTTTATAAGCTTTTCCTATAACCCCGGCAACTCCAAACATTCTGCCAACTGATAATGGGGCTAACTGGTAATTTCTACGTGTGACGCAACTTCGCTATGCCATTTTAGCTGATGTAATTAATATTTTCACCGTTATTGATCACTCTGCTCAAATGAAGGCTGTAGTCTCATGGATAAGTTCGACGCCTCATGAACTGGAGGTTCTGAGATCGAATCCTGTAAAAAGAGGATTTTTCGTTACTATAAGTTTGCCATTATAACTGGATGAAGACTGAGATGTATTTAAATAGATGTAACTCTCTCTGTAACTATACATAGAATTTATTTCAAAAAAGTAACAATTAGTGAATTTGAAAAAGTCTGGTAACTTCACCTAATACTGAAACACGCTTGTTTGATATTTGAGAAAATCTGATTTGGGCTCGAGCTATATTGTGATGAATAGCCAATGATTCACAACTCACTCTGAGAAGTAAAACCCATTATATCAAACAGACATGGTAACTTGGCAAATGGCTTAAGATGATTGGATAAAAACAAAACTGGGTAGATGCGAAGAGATTAATCTTTACTATAATAAGAACCATGTCCATCCGTCTGAAGTCACTATTGAATGTTGTAAAAGAATAGCGTTGAAAAAAAGAATTTGCTTTGAGCTCAGATATTTGGCAAAACAACCAAGTTGAATAGTGCACTATCATCCGCACCATTCAACTGCCTTGCTTAGTTTTAGAATAGTTGTGCATATACTTATTACACCTGATAATCTCTCATGAAGCACCAAACTACAAGACTACTCATCTTTCCTTTAATAAGTGCTGTGTCTGTCCATGCATCACCATGGTTGGAAGTTGAGAAAAACTATTGCATCATACTGGTTTCAAACTCACAACAGTGGGCTTTACTGCTGTACAAGCTACCACTTGCTCCAATTAATCACTTACTATGATTGGAGTTATTGTGTGTATACTTATTCCTTGTGCTTCATTGGCACTCCTGATGATCTCACAGCTTGGTGTAAAAAGCTTAAAACGGGTGTGGTCAAATTATTAAAATAATTTAAAATGTTTCTGCGCTAGACTTTAAATGCTACTCCCTTATACAGCTTTCAAAATAGTCAAATTAATGGAGGCAATAACTTCTTGGAGAGAAGAAACTGCTGGTTGTTACTGATATTGATATAGAATTTGAACAGCTGCTTCAATCTGGAACAATGAGAAAAATAACTCCTCGGAGAGATTGACTGAAAAAGCTGCTGATTATTGTTATTGTTATTGATATAGATTGTAAACAGCTGCTTTAACCTTGAACAATGCGAGAAATTTCCAACTATATTAACCCTTAATTATTTCATGACCATTAAGGGCAGAGCATTTGTAAAATTGGTCACAACAATAAAAATTAAACTACTTTATGTAGGTTTTAAAAATAGCTTCCAAAAGAAATTGTATGAAATCTAATTAGTTTTATTTGACACTTTAAAGACAGATCTTGTATACACAAGCAGGTCTCCTGATCCTAGAACGTATTAACAACTTTCAAATGACTGTAAAACCACTTAGAATAGTATGGTTCATTTTGAGATGAGCATCATTTTAAATTTCCATGCTTGTGAAACTCAAAAAAAGAACAAAAATTAAATAGAGAAAATAGTTTTCTTTTACATTTTTACAAAAAAGCGCTGTTTTAAAGGATACTTAACAGTAATGTGTATATTTGTTTTAAATAGAAAAATAAATAGTGCTACTATAAATTATTTTTTGCTGAGGAGAAGAAGGTTTCTAGCTTTGTTTATTTTTGATCCTTTACCATGAATTTTCATCAGTTTGTCATCAGAAACTAATGTTCTGTCCGCAGCGACTTTTAATTTCTCATTTAATTTAATTCATTTAATTTCAATTGTAATTTTTTAATTTTTAATTTAATTTCTCAGTCTGTTAGAAACTTTTTCAGTATTTTGATGATTTGGCAGTTAAAACACTTAGATCAAGTGTAAGTGAAATCATATACATGTAGTTCCAAAGAGACCAACGGAATAGGAAGGCTGCAACTTCAACACAATAGCCGATACCAACTATCGCAATAATAGCAACTAGTGATGACATTTTGCACATTTTTTTTTTAGTGTTTTAATTGCGATCAAGCTTTATCGATTTTAATCTAAAAACATCCTGGCAGTCAGGTCACCTAAAACACCAAAAACAATTGCAAATGATAGAAAAATACTGATACTCTCTGATAAAATCTACTAAAGTTTTATGCAAGTTTTTTCAAGGCATCATTAATAAGTGATTAAATACACATTGCCTCAAAACCACTTGCTGCCACTTTACATCTATAGTAATAAATAATTGATCTGGTTACATACATTGAGTGTGTTTGTTATTTATCTGTGTTTCACCTACAATGTAGAGTAGGTCAACTCTGAGGCTACTCGGTTGCTAAATTATCTGTTACTTTTTGAGTGGATACAGTGAAAACTGTTGCTAGGGTTCCTAAAGGAAGATTCACACTATATATCGTCTGTCACTATACCACTTTATCGTAATAACAATGTTCACACTATCCCAAACCTATCCACATTTACATCAGCAAATAGTCTGCAGAATAGCGTTGCAATTATATAATGAAGTCGTGGAAACAATCAAGTAATAGTCCAGCAGTAGCTGTCATAGAAAAATATAAATCAAGCAATAAAATATGTAAAAAGCAAGATCAATTTTGGCTCAGTAATGGTCAGAACTAAAAATTGAACTTGAAATTAAAGTTAAGCAAACACAAGGAAAATTAAATATTAGTGGGGAGATTTTATAACGCTGACCGCTAGCTGCAGCATCAGAACCCGTTTAAAAGAAATTTAATGGTTATATCAGCATTTTTAAACGAATATTTCCAGTTGCTAATATGTGCTGATATACTCCTATCTCACACTTAGTACATTTCTGTGTATCATCCCGCTATCTAGATTAATGAACCTACTTTATCATTGTGTATGTGTGCACGTGAGCACATTGGCACGTGAGAGCGTGAGCACGTGATTGTGTATTCGTTGGGCTGTTAGTCAATATTTTGTATAATGTAGGTTTCCATCTGTTTTTTTGAAAATATATAAAAGTTTAATAATTATATGTATCTTTTTATTATTTGTTAGACTTCATAAAAGACCAATTTTTGTAAAATTAATTAGCCTCAATATTTTATTTTGCTATTTATGATTTATATCAATAAATTCCATCATATCAGTCTATATGTCTGTTAGTTCATGGAAATTCTATGCATTTACACATTTTTGGTCAATTTTATCAAAACTTCCTACAGATATGCTTCATGCTTTCCACCAGGTTACTAAAATATTTAGTTTCCAAACACTATCTGGTTCCTGAAAACCAGGTTCTTAAAAACCCACCTGCCGGCTATCTTATTAAAAATGAAAGGAATCCCGGGCTTCTATGGGCTCACTTCTAGCCTCTTATAAAACTCAGGCTAAAGAAGACAAAACTAGAGCTACTTTTGATGTTTCAAAAATTTGTTTTCAACGCTCAATCAAAAGGGGTCAATAGGAAACCTAAATCATCAAAAGCCTTTATTATCTATAAACACAGCATTTAAAGCAACAGGTGTGCCGGGATGCAATTTATTTTAGTAAAACAAAAGATTTATTATTCAAAAGAATTCTTGAGAGAAGAGAGCCAAAAACATTTCTTCTAAGTCAATTTTTATTTACGAAGATTCTGTTTATGTTTCACATGATATTAAAAGTTATCTTCTTATGAATAAATAAAATTTATTTCTAATAAATTACAATAAAATTATATTTTATTAAAAAATATAATAAAATATATTATACCTAAATTAAATTAAAAAATTTTTAAAGTATCTTCAAAAGTTTTTGCTAAAATTTTTAAATTAAGATAGAATTATGCAAAGATATGAAATAAAAAATACAACATGGAAAATAAATTTTTTATAGTTTAAAAAGTAGATTAAAATACAAGGAAATAGACCATGATATTATTTTTAAAAACTGTAAACTAAATAGTGCTGCATCAACTTGGTAAAACCCAGTTGCAGTTGTTCATAAATACCTTTAAAAGATGGAAATTACACGTGACAGGAAAAAATAAAAAACTATGTATTTGAAACTAAATTTTAATGCCCATTTAAAATACTTTAATGTTTTGCTTAAATTTTAATAGAAACTAATAACACTAATCCTCACTATTTAAAGTATCACTAAAGTATATGACCTCCAGCATCTGTCATTCAATCCTGCTTCTGTCTTTATAACAGCCAAGCCTGAAGTCACTGACTCGCTTCCCAGACACCCGATTGGCTAAGCTAGCGGCATCGTGTCTTGCAAATGCAAGCCTACTTGAAATAGAACACTATTTTGAACGAAATCCGGCAGCATTTGCTGACATTATGGAATACTATCGCTCTGGTGAACTTCACATGGACCAAGCAACATGTGGCGCTATTTTGAAAGAGGTGAGCACTACTTTCTTACAGAATAACTTAGTTTTTTGGTTCAATTGAACTCAAAGATATTGAAAGTAGTAATTAAGAAAACACATTGCGATATTTCGTTGTATAAAGAATAGCATGAATTTCTTTCGCATAGCACTTCCCTATCCATCTTCATCTTTGAACCCTTTAGAGCTGATGAGGAGAATCTCGCAGCCCTTTGTTTTGAATTACACAAAAAAGGCTCAAAACATAAGAAGTAGACATTTTTGGAATATATGAAAACAATATGTTATTGGGTCATTCTAAGGAAAGTTTAACGTTTTCACGCAACAGCAAAACAAACATAAAAAGTATATTTTTATGTTTAAATATACTTTTTATAAAAATATTTTTTATATATGAAAAAAATACTTTTTATGTTTTTTATATGTTAAATAAATATTTTTTCACACTAAAGACAACTCAATTTATGATTTTTGACTCATTTGCTACCTCTTCTTTGCTATTATCTGATCAAAGCGCACTTCCTTGTGGATAACTGACATGCCCAGTTCATTTTCAGGATCGATGGTGTTACAATACTTATTTTTGGTATATAGCAAGGGTGAAAATTTTTATTCACTGAGGCAAATTGTTGTGATGACAAATTCACTTTCTTCATTTTCATGGTTGATTTTTGCTTCCCTGCGAATAGCACGTGTAGGTTATTGGGCAGTGACGGCAACCTTGATATATGCCATCAAGCAATGAAAAACCCTGAAATTTACTGTAAAATGTTTAATATTTTACTGCTTAGCTTTTTTATAATCATGTTCTGATTTGAGAGCTTTTAAAAGTTTTGTAGCTGAATTGTTAGCAAATATCTAAAGTTGTTGTTTATTAGCTGGCATATAGACCTGTCTCAGGATGATAGGATGTGATACATGGAACTATCCATATCAACATTGTGTGTGATATGGTGAGTTACATTATATGGCAGGTCACATGAGGTATGGCAGGTCACATGGGGTGTGACAAGGTGTGTGGCATAAAGCCTGGTGTGGCATGGAACTCTGCTTGACATTACGTGTAGCGGGTGTCAGGTGACATTTAGTAGCTTAAAAATAATTTATGACCTCATTAATGTTCAAGGTTACACAGTTGATTTATGGTTTTTTTTGATATTTTGTATTGTTTTGTAAATATAATTGCGAGAAGTTTGTGAATTTACCAAACTAGACTATTACTAATACATGTTCAATATTTTATCCAGAACTGTCAACAACATACCATTATCAAAACAAATTTTATTTGATCACATTAATTAGTCCTTGACCCTTCATAAGGTAGACCTTAATCATTTTATGACTTTATAAATAGAGAAATAGTAACTGTATTATAGGCTATGCTCCAGAAATTACACAATTTTATTTTGCTTTTATATTTTATGGGCTTCAATGTTGGAAACATAAAAATTGGTATAGACACTGTCCATTATTTCAATTCTTCCCATTATTCAACATTTTAATAATAAATAATTTATAATAATAATTATAGAAATAATTTATTTAAGAATATGTTAGTTTTTTTGTTCAATTGAACTCAAAGTACTAGTTTTAAAATAATTGTTAACATTAATAGTTAAAATGAATTAAACACAGTCTTATATTTTGTTGTATAAAAAATAGCATAAATTTCTTTAGCACAGCATGTCCCTTTGTTTTCATCGCAGAACTTCCTTCGAGTAACAAAGTCAATCCTCATAAAATGGACTTTAAGTAATTCATGACAATGCCTTTATGAATATGAAAATAGTAACGCTTTTGTAGGCTATGCTCCAGAAATTATGCGATTTTATTTTGCTTTTTATTTTATTGGTTTGAATGCTGGAAACACGAAAATCGGTATAGATAGAGTCAATAGTACAATAAAGTAGATCTTTCAGGGCTCACCTTTCTTCACATGCAATTTTTTTCTCGACTGGTTCAATCTCTTTTGTAACAATCTCTATCAACATTGCTGATAAGATGTCAACTCATGACAATAATCGCCCTGTTTTTGATCAACTTTGTGCCATCGGCTTATTTGTCATCTGTGTCCCTGTTCACATCAGCGACCTTCTGCTGACTAACTTTTGCACTTTCTCGGGAGGCCGACATGTGAAAGTTTAGCTAGATATTGATCTGAATGTACTCTAATTGATAATAACGTAATATTTATGCTCTTATCATGAGAAAAAGCCAATTTACTTGTTATAGATTTTACTTATCTATTCTCGTGAGAGTATGAAGCTGACAGTACCAATTGTCTCTTGTTTATTAAGCTGCTCACACTGCCAAAGTATGGCATGTTGGTGTTTCCTAGCATTTTTGTATAACTGTGTTGGCAAAATTATTTTTCCCGAAAAATGTCTCCTAAATTATGACATACAAAAATTATAATTAAAGGCAACAGTTCGACAACCAAATCAAATAAATGGTTTTATATATATATATATACAGTTATATATATATAAATATATATATAAATATATATAACAGATATATATGTATATATAACCTATATATATATATAAGTTATATATACATATATATAACCTATATATATATAGGTTATAGATATATATAACATATATATAGGTTATAGATATATATAACGGATATATATATCTATATATATCTATATATGTGTATATATATATATATATATATTTGAGAAATTATTACGAAGAAAGTAAACTTTTAGTATTTGCGTTACAAATTTGTTTTGTGCGAAGCACTCATCAGACGCGGTTGTACTAAAAATTTTTTAGTACAACCGCTTTTGATGAGTGCTTCGCACGAAACAAGTTTGTAACACAAATACTAAAAGTTTACTTTTTTCGTAATAATTTCTCAAATATTTCATACTCCACTAATTATCTTTTAGGTTTTTAGTGTAGAGTTCTCTTTTTATATGCTTTTGCACCTGCTTTTAGCTAATATATATATCCGTTTAAAATACCTTTCTCTGTTAAAAGAACAGATATTAGGTGGAACATTGATAAAAGAGCTAACAATAACATCATGACTGAAATAAACTAGGTTTTTTGTACTTGAAATATTTTATGATTTTTGTTGCCTGTTTAACAGTTAAACAATAAAACTTTTCAATTGAAATACAAGCAGAAACTTTTCACATTTGTGGGCAAAAACTAAGTTTGTCTGATTTATTTGCTGCGTGGAGGTGGAGTGCGCATTTTTCAAAGCTTGACATACAAACATTGGCTCTGGGGTCTTCGCTGGCTATGTTAGAGTTCAGTGTCAAAGGAAACCCAGACTAGTTTACATTTTTCACATTTTCACAATCCTTCGTTTTTTTGGCGTCATCAATTCGAGTGCAAATGCGCTCGTTCGCGAAGACGCCACCATATTTGTAGACAACAACCGTCTTTCTTGTTTACTTTCTGTTATTGAATAGCATTTTTGGTGTTATGTCAAGTTGATATCGGGATTCTCTGAAAGAAAGTGTTCAGCATCGCTAAACAAAATTGCGAACAACAGCATAGTTTGCAAATATAATTGCAGAAGCTTCGTGTTTTTTAAGGCCAAAAGTTGTCTACAAATAAATCACAATAATTCGCAGTCCCGCCCGCACTCATGGAATGACGTCACGAAAAAATGAAGGATTCCTCAAAAATGTGAATCCATTGCCAAAGAAGCCTCGATGACTAGAGGTGTGCCCGACAGTGGAAATCAATTTAGTATCGAGTGTCTTATGTGGGAATTGAATTGACACCTCTTTTCACATGTCAAGCAGTATAGACCACTTGATCACAGCTGCCCATGTTTACTACTAAGTACATGTATATTGTTTCAGCAATATGCACAAGCGATTATCGATTTACGCAACACTAATGTTGTTGTTTTCATAGAATACACTTGGGAACAAGCTCCTATACAGTGCAATTAGTCAAACATATAAATGACTCATCTTTAATTCAGCCTAAACAGTAGAACCCCGAACTATGGCATTAATCAGTTCCGGGGTTGGGATCATAAGGTGAAATCATCATATGGCGGAGCATTTTAACGCCTTTGCTTTCTGGCAGCTGGAGTTTGGAAAAGTACTAATACAAGAAAGCCTGTTTTTGGCAACTTTTCAAAATATTTATGAAATGACTCATGCACCTGTCATTAAAACTGTCTATAAAATGCCTGGTGAAAATCTTAGCGCGAGTGTTTTTGCAATAAATCTAGCAAGATTTTCAAACCAACCGATAGCTTTCCTTATTTTGGCTGACGATGCTAGTTCTGTCTCCCCTTCTTTGAATTTCTTTATTTTTCCAGATCCGTTACCTTAGTAACCATCTTTTTGCCTCCCCCTTTACAATCACTAGCAAATGTATGACCCATGACTAACGGAATTGAAGCTTGATATAAGCACTTTAAAGCGCAAAGTAAATACGATATCTTCAATGTCACACGATATGAACATGATTAACCCACAGATGATTTTTCACTTAGTAAACCATGGAAAGGTTGCCAGGGTGGCCTAGTGGTAGTGTCTTTAACTATCAACCATGGGGTTGGTGGTTCAAGTCCTGCTTAATGCCAATCGGACAAAAAGCTCTCTGCAAGCTTTTAACCCTAAATTGCTGGGTTTTTTGGACCTAGACCATAATTTGGAGTCCCCGTGTACCACACTGACAATGTGGGCACGTTAAATCCTGTCCTTCACACACTGGGCAAGTAAAATGGCTACCTGGCTCTGTCAGACTGGATGTGTTGCAAAATGCATCCCTTCGGGTTAATCTGACAGTTCCATATAGATACTGATAGGTAGATACATCTGGTAGATTCTGGTAGATACTGAGAACAGGGTCAACTCTACTCTACCTAAACAACTGCTCTCAAGAATTGCGAGGGAATTTTGGCCTACCAGATTACCATCTTAGTAATTTTACATCTTAGTAAAGGTAGGGAAAATATTGTCATCAAGGCGGAAAAACCTCATATTCAACACATTGTAACCTGAAAATAGCGCTATCCTAGGGCCACCGTATGATGTGGTTTCACTGTGTGTAGATTGGGCATTATCTATGACACCCATAATGCCATATCATGACCAGTCAATATATTGCAACTTCAGATGTTAGAGTATTTGCTGTCATAGAGCTATTTTTAGATCAATCAAGTTTGTCAGAGTACAAAACAGCTGTAAACACTTAGTAACTAAGTTGTTATTGAAAATAGCTTGAAATCTTACTTTTTGTTACCAACTGCGCAGTTTTCAACCTGAATCAGTGTTCATTTGTTAGATAAAAGGCTCAGCAAGCTGTTATACTTAAATTCTGTAGCTTTTTGTTTGCAGTCTTTAAATAATAGCATTAAATTTTTACATTTTTTCATGCTTATATTTTATTTGTGTCTATAATTAATTTTTCATAATAATTTTATTTTTTTATTTTGTAATTTTCATTTGTATTTATTATTGTATTTGTATATATCTTTATTTTTATTCTTAGCGTATGTATATGTACATTATTATCATGGGGCTATGGTACATACAGTCTACCATAGCCCCATCTACATCAAGTCTGAGATGCTTTGTTTTAAATTTACAGGCTTGTCTATATCACACTTTTAAATAGAAGTGATGTCTGCGTATTTCTATACAGGCATGTTCCACTTTTTTCCAAACTTGTTTTTCATATCTATATAAATATTTCTCAATGTATGTCCATATGTATGCATTCCGGCTATAGCTATTAAAACCTTGGGATAAAGAATCTGTCTGAAAAAAAATTTGATCCCAGCCCATACCGTTCACTAGTCTGACACCCTACCCAATAGGCCACAGAGAATGAGTTGTTAGCTTGCCAATATAAGTCACATACGAGAGCACATACCCAACGGCTTTGCATAGCACGCAGGGTGATTGCGTAAGTAAGTGATTGTCATTAGTTAGCTTACTAAAACTTTCCATTGACAAGCTGCCAGGCTAATAGCAAGTGGCAGGCAACTCTCATTACTGCTCATTGTTTATAAGCTGATTTTTAATACTCCGGCAACGCCGGGTAGCACAGCTAGTATACATATATAGTTAACAACCGATGCGGGCAGATGTGGATACTGAGTTCAACCGGCCAAAATTTTTTGTTAGCTCAGGTTAGAATGCATTCTTTTTGCTTCAGCAATCTGTTAGTTGAAAGTTGCCTTGAGATGAAAATTGGTCAGGTTTTTTATTTAGTACTGTTTAAGGCATAAACTTTATATAATAATATAATACGCAGTAATAAATAATAATGTACAAATCATAAACAGAACTTAGGATAGCAACTTATTAATTCTTAACTATAATAAATATTAGCAAAATATAATAATATAATAGATTTTATTATATATTATTTTATATTGCTAATATATAATTCATAAACAAAACTTTGGATAGTAATTTACTGTTACGTAAATAAATTATAAACCAAAATTAAGTTATGAATAAGTCTGTGTACTTTTTAAAAGTCGGTTAATGCTTTAAGCAATTTTCAACTCATATGAAACTGATGCAAACCCCTTTACATTTTGTAAAACCTTTCAGGTGAATTGCCACAAACAACTTGTTCATCAGGATTTTCTTTGGATGGTGGGGTTGAACACCAATCGTGCCTATAACATTGCCAGCCTAACTTGAGGCACAAGAGAAATATCTTAACACCTAATGTTTTGTTAATATGCCCCAGCAATGATTTGAACCACTGTTCTGTTGCTTGGCAGGTCTGAGTGCTAACCACTATACCACGGCCGCGCCCTCAAATAGAGTATATGTTTTATGCTTTTATTGACGTATTAATCATCTTCAAATGAAATGTTTTTTATTAAACATGAACTTACACAAAATGGTAGTAGAATTTAGTAGAAAGTATTATGTTTCATTTGCTATTGATTTTTATGTTTGAGGTGATCTGAGTGCCAGGATGTTTCAAGATTAAGATTGACAAAATTTTGTCATGATTAAAATGCTTAGAAGTAGAATTTATGCAAAATGACATCACTAGTTGTTATAGTTGTGATATTTGATATCGGTTGTTGATTTCAGGTTGCAGCATTAGCTTTTCTATTCTGACGAGCTCTTTGCAACTATAGACGACATAATTACACTTTCACTTGATCTGAGCAGCTTAACTGCGACCATGTTTTATCGATTTTAATCTTGAAACATCCTAGCAGTCATATTACCTCAAAAATCGAATACAATAGCAAATGATAAAAAATACCGATATTTTCTAATAAAACTTACTAAATTTTTGTGCATTTTCATCAAGAACTGCAAAAAATCTGCATAAACTTACGAAACAAAAAGAGAGAAACACAAATTTTGAGATAGCTTTAGGCGGGTCATGTTCTTAAATGTTTATACAATTTACTTATATATGAATCAAACTTATTTTTGTAACAAAGATATACTAGTGGAGTTATATGTATGCGTTTAACCACTTGCATCTGAAATCATCAAAAAAGATATACAGTAAATATGTTTGTCATAAAAAAGAAATGGCTCTAGTATTTTTTAAAACCTGTAACAATATAATGTAAACAATATAATGACAATAATGATGTTTGCTATACCAACGGCCGTGTACGCCCATTCGTCTGCTTGAAAACACAGCTAGGTGTTTGGATCAAAAAAGATGTTCTAGATGGGGTCGAACTCTCAACCTTCTGCTTCTTAGACCAAGGCTCTAATATTTGCACCAGCAAAATGCTTGCTGCAACAGAGTGATTGGGCAGATACTTGGACAGATTTCTCACAGCATAATAGACTGTCAGGGTACTTCTGAATATTATAAAAGAAATTCAGGTTGTTTTTATGACGACCCAACAAAGGTATAGGAATACGCTTAAACTCAAAATGAAATTGTTTAGTGTGCCCGAAATGCTTTTATGTAAACTGTCACATATAAATATATATACAAATATATTATATAATATTATATGTACGATATATATAAAAATATATATGTTGAAATTTATCCCAGGTAAATCTAAGACTACAGGGCTCAATATGATATCGAGCTGTTAAATTAATAGAGAACTAGATAGAGTGCTTACAGTATCTTGGCTAGCTATATGGCAGTTTCGCATTTGAACAGTCATCAGGCTGTAGATCTAACTCTCTACAAATTTATAAATATATATTTATATTTATAAATATATTATATAATATTGTATATACATAATATATAAAAATAGAAGTATATACAAATACATCATATAATTGTATACATAAGATACATTATAAAACATTTATTTATTATTAATGTTATATTATTTATTATTATATATTATTTATTATTATGTATAATATTATTTATATTTATTTTATTATATATAAGTATTAGTAGTTGGCTATTTTACATTTGTGTTCAAAATGATACATATAATGATATAATAAACGATATTGTAATATAATAATTGATATATTTATAACACATATGAATATAAGATAATATATAACTTATAATATAAAATATATATTTATATGTGTTATATATATCAATTATTATATTATTATAATATTGTTTATTATATCGTTATATATATTGTTTTGAACATAAATGTAAGATAACTAACTACTAACACTTATATATAGTAACAGGAAGAGCACTGATTGGTTTGTGAAATGCAAACAAAATTAGCTCCAAACTCAGTCAACCAATAAGAACCAATAAGGCGTCTAATGCAATTTTGTGACCGACATTTGTTTCCACCTAGACAGCCCTAGGTAACTTTGTTATGTATAAGCTAACATTTCTATGCTCCGATACACGACCTTAAAATATGCTCATTTATGTCTGGTTCATCTTTCATAGATAAGACATACTTATTCCAGTGATTTCTCTGTACTTCAACAACTTTCTAATTCTGTAGATCAAGGATCATTTCATATGTCTATTTGACACATTGCAGTTTCTTTGAGACGCATTTTAAAGGTTGAGTGTAATTTACAGCATTCAAAAACTTAGTTTATTATAGAGAACGTTTTTAAAAAACATGTTTTTCAAAAAAATTTAATTTGGCAATCAAATTAAAATTTATTTTTTTCATTTTGTGAAAACCCTGTATCAGTCGCTAGTTTAATTAGATGTGATTGTTACATAACTAGGCAGAATTATATCTGCTGAAAGTCAAAAAGTTTGCTTATTATAGTGTATTGTATAATTTTATATTATAGTTACATTACAATTATATTTTACTAATATAATTATGTTATAGCCCGTATTTGTTTTATGTAAGTTAAATATCAAAATTAATTTGTTGAATTTGAATTCTACATAAAGAGTTATAATCGAAGCTTACCAATTGTCCCTTAATCATATAATTCTATTAATTAAATTATATAATTTTATACTGAAGTAGATAAATTAAATTTAATTCAATTTTGTTTCTTTTGTAATAGCCTTGTCACATTTGATAAAATAATGAGATGGGATTGCTACTAAGCTAGTCAGGAGTGAATCTGTCAAAACTCAAAAAAGTTTGTTTGTTATATCATATAATATTATGTTAAATTATATTATACTTTATTTCTAATTATTATATTATTTTATATTATGTCGTATTACCATTATGTTATACTATATTATAAATATTATATTACCTTGTATTAAATTATGTTATAATATATTTGTTATAATATGTTGTACTACATAATTTATTATACATATAATATTCTATATTGTATCATGTTATGATAAACTATATTTTGGTTAGATTTATTTATTTTATTTAAAGTGAGGCAATAATTTAATAAGTTGGATTTCTATACAGAAATTTACAATTGAAACTCATTGTTTTTTAATTATATAAAAATATATCCACAAAATAAAATATAATGTATGGATAAATGAAAGATCCTAAATTTGCTTACTAATATGATGAATTCTGTCCAAAGCCTTGACTAGCTGCAGTGCTACTGCGTATGTGGGCATCATCATGCCTTAACAAGTAGCAACTAAGCTTTCATTTATTTTGTTTAACTTAATCAATATATTACCTATATCTTTATTTTGCTCAATGTTATGTTTCTACTCATTGATGAAATAAAATACACACAAACACACTAAAAGTAATAAATAAAATTAATTAAATACTTTAATGGTTACTTTTATTAAAGTAATTAATAAAAGTAATATTTAACTTGTGCGCATTTCTTTGAAAAATTTATTAACTTTTTGCTGTAAAAGACGCTGCAGCAGGACATCGAACAGATCTAATAATCTAACAGTAATACGCCCAGGCACCGTGAGAGATTGTCATGAGTAATAAGTATATGGAAATATGTCTGAAAATCAATAGGCTCTTGGGTGGTGTAATGATAGTGTGCTGTTGTTTGTATTTGACACCCCTGGTTCCTGGTTTGATTCCCAAGCCAGGCAATTTTTTATTGCTTTTATAGCTTCGAACAGACGAACAGTCTCGGCTCTTATTATAGTAAAGATTATAATATTTGCTGACAGCACAGACTAATTGAATTGTCAAAGTTATTGGACTGTCAAATTGATTTAGCGAAAGTCTTGATAGAAATGAAATGTGACTAAACCAATTATATTCTTCTGAATCAAATCAATAGATGGTCTTTCTAATAGCCTGCTGTGTATGTATTTTTATTTTCAGAAAAATTTAAATACAGGTTTAAATACAACTTAATAATTTAAATTCGGTTCTCGACCAAACCGGAACATGCGCATTTGAATTAAACATTCGCAAGAGTTCCGGAAATAGCATGTTTATACGTTTAACGTAGATAGGAGCCCATTTTGGAAGGTTCTAAAAAAGGGAGAAGTTTCACGTCATTAATTCTTTACAAAAAGAAGCCATCTGGGAGGATGTCGCCTCTACCGAAGAGATTTTCTAGGGATACAACTCCTCCAGTCGAGTTACTCTAAATTGTTTTGGAGGAGGATTCATCTTCAAAGATGTGAAGTAAACCTGCCATTGATGTTTCTATTTTCTTCTTTCACACGATTTTTGATGTAACTGATCTGTTGCATTTTTTTTGCTGTTTTATGATCAATTTCTGTGATTTTTTGTATTGTATCATAACCTTTAATGTTTTTGATGTCCTAAGAGCAAAGCATATAAAGTGTTTACTTTTTGTTTTCTTTTTTAATCCTCATAGATAAAAAATCTTTTATTAAAGTTAAACACGATCTACATCTACTTGTTTTTATTTATAGTATGCAGTATACCATACAGTTTATGGTGTAAAATGTTAAAAAATAAATTACCGAAGTTGTTAAATCGACTTGGAATGGATTAAAACTTATACATATTAATTCTAATGAGAAAACCTGTTTCGGATCTCAAACAACTCGGTTTTCGACCAACCTTCTGGAACGGATTGTGTTCGAGAACCAAGGTTGCACTGTAAGTAATTAGAGATCAATCTGTAACAAACATTATATATATAAATTAAAACATATACCACACAGGCAGTAAGCCCTGCTCTGCATGGGTTTTTTTTAACCAGATAGCCCGCAGGTTCTCAGGAACTCGGTGGAGTTTTGAAATCAAATATTTTAGCGACCTGGTGGAAGGCACGGAGCGTATGAGTAGGAGGTTTAGATGAAATCGGGCAAAAGAATTGGGGAAACGCATATCATTTCCATTAACAGACAGACAACAAAGTGAGATATATTAAAATAGAATAGATAACATGGCAGATAATATATTAAAACAGATAAAAAATTTTAGAATTTTTATTTTACAAAATGCGACTAATAACAAAAAGGATAGACATACTTATAAAACTTTTATGTATTTAAAATATCAGATTAGAACCAGCGCTATATAAAATAATGTATTACCTGGAATTGAGTTAATACAAAGTTAAGATGAACTAAGATCAATTCTTTGACCAGCTACTCAGCAATCTTATTAGTTGTCCAATTGAATCCAAGGCCATCCTGCAACTGAACAAAAGCTTTTATTTTTTTCAATGAACACCATTGTGAGGCTGAAGAGAACATAGAAAATGAACATCTAGTCCTCCCATATTTCATCATGTGGTTGTATTAGTTGTGTTCTAAAGCTATATTACACCAGATGTTTGTGAAGAACTAGTGAGCATAACTTTCGCTAATAGTGAGCTTTTAGCAAAGATGGGAAAGGCTGAATCCCCCAACTGAGAATCACTGAAGACATTTAGTTGTTTCATACTACAGTTTGGGTAATTCTTTCAAAAGTGAGAGATAAAAACCTCCCAGCCATGCAACTGTTGCTAAGCTGACAGGTTTGCAACTGAGTTGTTGCATAGCAGATGCATGCAACAGATAAAATTATAATAAAATACACGCGATAAAATTGCCTAGTGTGTTTGGCCCTAAATTCTAGCTCGCATGCTGTTGTTCATCAATGCTGTACAGTAAATAATTAATGCTGTGAAAACACTATCAATGTCCCTACACAGAGCACCTGTCTCATTAAACATGTATAGACAGAGAGCCTACTGCATTGAATGGCTGATTGATGAATGATTAATTTGTTCTTTGGGGTCAGCATGGTTAAGGATTGCTTGGTTAAGAGGAACTTGCACAAACATTTACTGATTGTTAAAGTTCCTTGACTAAGGTCACTTCTATCTATGCGTGTAGATTTTGCTGGTTTTTTGTTTATTTTGTGCGGAAGATCAAGTATGATGCCCGCTTAGCTTACCGTGAGCAGAAGCTGTGAGTGCTTTTAGGAGCTATATTGTACAAACAATGGCTGTGTGATCTTGCCTGGATTTGGGTCGAGTGACCCAAATCCAGGCAAGATCACAAGATGTCGAGTGACAAGGGAACCTCAACGACTGGAGACATTCCCATTTGCAGAGAAAAATTTATGATTGAACATACTTTTTGCCACCTGCTTCGGGAATTGAACCACCAACCTGTCGCTTGCAGGTCAGGCATCTAGACCACTAGGCCACGGTTGCAGTTCTAGGCCACTAGAGTACTATCCTGAAGTGAGTGACAACGTTTTCTTTTCAGCATGCATCGTCGATTACGTGAACCGTAAACCGATGATATCGAGGAAGCAATGCGGGTATGTCAGGAAAGTTTTCAGCTGTCCAACTTTCCTGATATTTCGCCGAGCGTGTGCTCCCGCCTGTACAAGGTGAACCATTTCGGTGATAGTAATTCGCAGTCGTTGATAGCGTGATCTATTTATTTACATTAATGATAATTGCTGCAGAACTAGTATTTGATTCGAGCTTGCGAAAACAAGGAGGTTTCTTCGAGAAAAATGAGAATGCAACATAACAAAGTTTTTGCTGATGCAAACGCGGGTAAGTGTGTGATAGTGTTAACATCGTTATTATTGGTGATCACTGAAGTATTGCGACATCAATGCCAAGATATGACAATATAGTGTAAAGCAGCCTTTAAGCCCATTCCAGACTAGTTTCTATAAATATACTAACAGTAACAACTCTACCAGATAACTTCCAAAACAGGTAGATTTTTAACACCATTTTTAACCCATGTTCACATCAACAGCCTATGAATGTATTCTTTGAGATCAACTGCTCTTAATGCATGCAAAGGCGTACCCTTGGGTTTCCACTCAGATAGATCATGGCACATTTATATAGAAAACGGGAGTTTTAATACTGCATCAGCACTGCTTTTCACATTAAATATTAAATGAGTATTAAATCAATTAACCCGTAGTGAGTCTGCTCTTGTAACTTTTTCCTTTCGTGAGAATTTTTTAAAATCACAAAACATCATTCTTACTATAGTAAAAATTACATGTATAATATATATAAAGTTAAATTAATATATAAATCAAATAATAATATATATAAATAGAATTTAATGCCCAATAAAAGTATATAATTTTTTTATTGGGCAGTCCATAAGAATTTTTATAGAAACATGTTTTGCATATGGTGCCACAAAATGTGAAAAAATAAATAAATAAAAAGGTATTACCATGTGATGTCATATATTGAAAAAGGATTTATTCAAAAAACTTGAAACTTGTAAGTTTAGGTGTACATCTTATATCTTTTGACAACTATTCTGCAATGATTGGAGGCGGTCGATTAGTGCAGATATTTGAGTGTTGGTCTACCAAGCTGAAAGTTATGGGTTCGAGTCCAGTAAAAAGCAATATTTTATAAAATATTTTAATTACTGCTCTGTTCAGTGGGATGGCTTCAAACATGACTACAAAAGCAGAGTTTTATACCTAGATGTATTTTGGTACCAAGAGTCTGTTGAATGCACCACTAAAACCTATCTCAGACTAGTTTCTATAAATATGTACTAACGAATGCCCGGTGTTGCACAAGTGATAAAAAGGATTTTGCACAAAAAATTTATTTTTAATCAACATATACAACATTTATTATTCCAACTTTTAAATGAAGGTGCTTGTTTATTTCTGTGTGCAAGTTTAATTAAGTTTATGCTATATACACATATATTTATAGCATTTTGCAAGTTCAAGCATAATAGCCAAAGCACAAAGGAAACGGCCACAAGAAACGATTTTTTTGTTGATTCTGACCGAAATCACGAAATGAATGAAAAAGACAGAATTATTCGGCCAAAATTCACAGAATTGTCTAAGCTGTGCATTCAAACCAAAATCGTCGATGAAACAATCTTAATTGGCTAAACAAATTATTAGCCAGCACGATTTTAGCAGATTTTACAATTTATATAGTCCAAGACACGTATCACGACACACAATTAAAGTATGAGCGCAATTCGACATAGTACATACGATGCAACTGCCTAGATTGCGCTATTGTTGATTCTTTATCGTTCGGACACTATGGCTACACATCGTTTCTTTTTTAATAATAGCAAGTTCTTTTTTAGCAGCAAAAGTTCCGTTATAGAAAGAGTTGCCATCTTTAGTGCAATCAAGTCAGTTGCATTGTATTTACTAGGGAAAATCGCATTAGTATTTTCTTGCGTGTCGCGTTATGTGCCTCTTAATACATAAATTGCAAAAACTGCTAGAATCGTACTCGCTAATAATTTGTTTAGCCAATTAAAAGCGTTTCGGCAATGATTTTAGTTTGCATGCACAGCTCTGACAATTCTGTGAATTTCAGCTGGATAATTCTGTGTTTTTCGTTCATTTCGTGATTTCGGTCAGAATCAACGAAAACATCGTTACGTGTGGCAGTACCTTAAAGCATGCGTATTTTAACCAATCGCCATTAAAGACTGACAGGTGTAATAAGTATGCCCACATTTATTCTGCAGTATGTTAAAATGGCCGCATGGCGTAGTGGTTCGTGAGCCTGTCTGACAGGAAACCATTGGTTAATTGCTCAATTGCAGTGCAAAATGGTTTTTTGTTTGTGTAACTTTATCGCTATAACTAGACATATAGATGACAGACCAACAAACAAACACGTAGATTTATATATATAATTATAGCTGCAATCATTTACTACAAATCGTACTACCTAAGACATTCCTACAACGTGAATGTCAACAACATTCACGTTACAACAACAAAATTCCTACAGCATTCCGGAATTTTTTATGTTGTAAGGATTTTACATTATACAAACAGTAAAATACATGTAAATCTGTTCTAAGATCTTTTCAAACTCACCCCTATCAAAAAAAATTGACTGAACTTTTTAACTCAATGACTGTGCAGTAAGCGTTACAGCTATCTTAATTACGAGTTATCCTTCCAATTTAAATTCCTCTTTCACTACCTCCACCACTAGAGTGTGGCAGACAACACAGGCAATGAAACAGAATTAGTTATACTAACTACGATACAAAAAGTTGATTAGGGCAGGCCAATCAATTAGGTACAGCAGCTACAACAGGTAAAATGGCTACATGTATAGATAAGCCAATATCTCCCAGTTCAGCCTATGTGCAGGCTGGGTATCATCTAGGACACCTGCAATTGAACATCACGGTTGTTGTTATTCTATTACTTCCAAGAAGACAACACACAAGCATAAGCAGTATCATAAGTATGCTATGGATCAATAGGGCGTGCTAAAAATAGCGTCGTACACAAGCTGGTATGAAAACAATAGCTTGAAATCTATCTTTTTATTCCATGGAACTCAGCTTTTAGTGTAAGTTGGAAGGAGCTATGGTCCAGTGGTTAGTACGCTGGCATACAATCAGTAGGTCAGCGGCTCGAATCACAGAAGAACCACTGGTGGTTTTAGGAAGGACATTCAGCCACTTTTGCTCTGTGCCAAATCTCATTAGCAAATGGTCTCAATATAGTTTGTGCCAGAAAATACCATTTGCGGTGGTGACTCGTAAATGGAAAAGCTGAAAGAAGCAGTTTTCAGTCTCAATGGGTGTTCAACTGTTTGATCAAAGATTCAGCATGGCATTTCAATCATTTTCAGTCAACACGGTTTTACTTCCAAAATTTTGTCCAACCCATTCTTCATTTTGTTTTCTCTCTGATTCTCACTTCAAGCGTAAATTTGTTGATTGCTTTTTGAGTCTTCCATAATTTTATCAGGCATGATTTCATGTCACTAACCAAGCTGAAATTGATCAACAGAACTAAATTGGGTCAAATTGAATGATTAGTCTCCATTCTCCTTTTTTAAGAGGCAATTTGGCTATGTATTGACGATTTACCACAAAACTGCCACTTGAATTTGCTGAGTGGCATGTGACAAAGGTAAACAGGTTGCACGCTTTCTTTTTACCTCTATGTACTTTATAAAGCTATTCTAATAAAGATCAACCCAAAACCGGTCATGTTTAACATAATAGAAAGCTGCGTCCATTTGTATGTCTGTCTGTCTGACACCATGCTTAGAGGAAAAAAGGTTTCTCGCAAATTGATTTAGAACTGTGACAAATAAGTTGGCAGCATGCCCACTAGCACCTGCGCTATTCTGTCATCCACTAGAATTAGTGTGCACATAGTTATTATATGTGCTTTATTGACACAATTGATAATCTCTCATGGCACACGGACTGTCAGGGTTTAGGGTTTGGGTAAGTTTAGTAGTTTAGTAGTAATAGAAGTGCAATATATAAACTGAACCAATAGCAATGAACATATCTTATTAATGATTATATTACCTTCAATATTTAAACCATATCTAATTAACCGCTGGCTGTTGTATTATGTTGAAAATCAAGCTGAAATGTTATAGGATACACAAAAAATAATAATTGAAAACAACCAATATGTTAAAAGTGGCTCCTTTTATTATTAATCTAGCTGAATGCCGGGCGTTGCAGCGGTAATAAAAATAGCTTCTAAACAATGGCAGGTAATGTAGTTGTCATTGGCAACTTAGCAAATTGCTATTAAAAAAATGTCAATTTGAGTAACTTAAGCTAGCAGCATAAGTTTGTCTAAATCTTTCTATAATAAGTGCCCTGAAGCCAGCTTAGAATCATTCCGCGTGACGGTATTTTGTACCTTAGGCGTGCTTATTTTAATCGATGTACTGAATGTTACCACAGTTATTCCATTGTATAGCAGCTTTGCCTATTGGTTGAGCTTGCCTGTCTGCAAATCTGGAGGTTCTGAGTTCAAATCCAGTCTGAATCGCATTTTTCATTCCTAAAGTTAAATCGCTATCGCTGGACACACAAACGACAGCGGAAAAACAAACACTAAGATGTATATACCTGTATACAGTTTGTAGAAAAATTTATCATTTGGCTTCCAGTCATAGCCTGAAAGCATTTACTCTGCAAACGCTGACACTACAAAAAGAGGCTTTTTATAATAATAACAATAATAATAATATTGGTAAGATATAATAATAAGGTATAATAAGGTATAGTAAGGTATAATAATAATAAGATTGGTAAATACAAAGAGCTTGGGTTTGAGATAAACAAGCTGTGGAAGGTGAAAACCGAAGTGATACCAATAGTAATTGGTGCACTCGTAACAATATCAATGAGACATATAGCATACCTGGCCGAGGTGGAAATGAACATGTTTTTTGAGACTATACAGGAGACAGCCATCTTAGGAACAGCTCACATATTGAGGAAGGTCCTCTCTTAGTGGAATTGAGGAAGATGTTGGATCCTTTGGCCTTTTGTTAAGACCCGGACTTAACACGGACTAAAACCAATCACCTACCCCCACACGACTGTGAAGAAACACTTTTACAATAATAATAATAATACTAATAGGGTCAAGAATATTGCATCTCCTACATGAGACATTTTGACAGAAGCCTAAAGAATGTGACTGTAACACAACCCAACTTCAATCAAAAATGAGACTAACATAACAATGTACAATAACTAATATACTATATACCTGCTAATGTAGACACCTGTTAACACCTGCTAACATAGACACCTGCTAACAGTACTTGTGTGTTTTAGGAACTGGACTACTGGGGGTTGGAGAAGAGCGCAATAAGCATGTGTTGCTGGAGCAAGTACGATGCCCACAGGTCGACCAACAGTATGTACGAAGAGCTTGAAAACTTATTTGACGATGGCTCATCGACCACCCCTGAGTCAGAGAATTCAACCTGCTGGAATAAAGTTCACTTTTACGTCTTTCAAACTCTTGAGAATCCTTCCTTTTCTGTCGGTGCCAAGGTGAGTGCTCGAACTTAGCTGAAAAGGCTCTGAATATGCAGTAAAGTATTATACATATTGAAATGAACAATGCGAGAGCTGCCGTTGTGTCGTAGTTAACACTCTAGACTGCCAAGTGGCAGATCAGCAGTTCAGAATTATATGAATCCATAAAATTCCACAAATCTAGTAACTAAGAGAACACATCAAAAGCAAAATTATATTATGCCCATATTATATACTTATGTTATCAATTATAGTTATAATATTATATTTATATTAAATGTCATAGTAATATAGGATATACCATAATATATTATAATATATTGTAATATATTATACATAATATGTCATAATATATCATATATAATATGGTATAATATATTATATAATGTGTTTTAATATATTATATGTAATATATCAGATATAATGTATTATAATATATTCATATTATAATATATTATATATAATGTATTATAATATAATATATATAATATATTATATATTTTAATATATGATATATTATAATATATTATATATAATATATTATAATATATTAAATATAATATATTATAATATAAATATATTATAATATGTTATATATTGCAATATGTTATAGATTATATGTTATAATATATTATATATAATATATTATATCATATTAGCAAACTTTAGTGACATTGCGAGTAATATAGCATCGGTATGAGTATTTTAACCCTTCCAATGACTGTCTGCTTAATGTATCCATTGTATTTCGTGTAGTTTAATGGGTTAGATTGTTGCCTTGTGACCTGGTGGTTCGGAGTTCTAATCCAGTGCTATGCAGGTTTTTGTTGCTATATTTTAAATGCTGAGCATACACACAAGACAAAACTTTGAGATTTATATATATAGACTACTGAATGCCCGGCGTTGCATGGGTAGCAGAATAATTACTTAATAAACTTGAGTAACTTACCTGGAAAGCTAGATCGTTACTAAGTAACACCCACGTTTTGGGCCAGCTTAACAATTGTTAAGCTGGCCGTCCATCGTGAACGGTCAACAATGCTAATTATTAATCTCAAGGAAGCGCTTCAAGCGTGAGTATCTTAACCAATGTAATGACTATTTGCTCATTGAATTTATTGTGTTCTGTGTAGCTTAATGAGTCAGTTCGCCGCCTCTAGATTTGGAGTGAGATCAAGTCCAGTACCGTGCAGATATTGCATTGCTAGATTTTAATTGCTATAACTAGACACAGGGTTTAACAAAAAGACAAACACTGAGACTTATATATATATATATATATAGATTATGACAGTTTTTGCCTTTGTTCGTTGGCTAATGAACCGGTAGTGAATCATATCTACTAAATAATGCAGTGGCGTCACTATATGATGCAGTAATGCACTATTGCTAAATAGTGTGGTGATGTTATATAAATTATGCATGCCATATAATGCAATAATGTCATATACTGCAGTATTGCTATCTAATGCGGCAAATTCATATAATGCCATGTCATTAATGCTATATAATTCAGTAATGCCATATAATGCATTATTGCAGTAATGTCATCAAACGCAACTTTCTCTGGGCACATCCGTTTGACTAACTCAAACATCAAGCTGAGTTAGGCGTGGGTCTTAAGGTTCTAGGTTCAAAACCAGTTGGTATCTTTTTTTGGAAAAAGTTAGGCTGACACTTGCAACCAGCTGTGATTGTTTCTCTACCCAATGTGTCCAAAGGATGTTAATGATTATAAACCATTATAAATTATAAACTAGTGTAGAGGTAAACAGACCCGACCAATAGAAACAGAAACAATCATGGATGTGATGAAATAAAAGTCTAATTGAATTTGTTATAATTTTTATGATTGGTCCAGCACACTTTACATAACCCTTTGAACTCTAATGCCTGGTATTCCGACTTTGCGAGGGATGTGTCAGAAATCCTAACGGCTGGAATACCGGCATTCAGATGGCTCTGTTTACAATTGTCGTTTCTAAGTAACAGCATAAACCAATCAAATTAGTTCTTGCACAGGGTATTAAACGGAATATTGCACTTCTATTTTTAACCATTTTTAATCATCTTTATTTATTTCCTTCGTTATAATAACAATTTTATTGAGACGATAGTACGAAAAAATCGATACAATTTGTTTTTTGGTATGTCATGAATAATTGTGACACAAATGAAGAATTAAAGTATATGGTACCAACTATAACTTTGCAGATTATTCTGACTCATAAAATGATGATCACATCATTCACATGTGATTGATGGATATGATGCTACTGTTCAGATTTTCAGAGTATTTAAAATCGTACGAATTTTTATGGTTTTAGCCCGAACAACTGTAAAACACTTTTTTTTCTATTTGTTAACATTTGCTGTAGGTTGCTGATTTACCAAATATCATTGGATTATGAGCATATTAACCCTTTTGCAAGTGGTGCGACATTCATGTCGTTTTGCGATGTCGATCTTAGTGGGTGGTGCAACATTAATGGCGATATCGTACGCACTACGTATTAAGACTTACTACTGGTCTGTGTTCATTTTTCTATTCAATTAAATACTTTATAAAGTAAAAGAACACATGTAACGACTTGAATAACTATACACTTTAGACATGTATCTTCTCATTTCAACTTGTTTTGGGGCAATCGTTATCAAACGTCCTTCAATGTTTTTTCACTCAGTAAGATACTAAGCCTTTTCCCCCCGAATCGAATTTTATGCTTTTATGTGAACAAAAGAACTTGCTATTGGTCTGTGTTCGTTTTTCTATCAAATTAGATACTTTTAAAGTAAAAGAACACATGTGAGGACTTGAATTACTACATTTTAGACATGCATCTTTTCATTTCAACTCGTTTTGGGTGATCATTATCAATATCGATATGTTTTTTTACTCAGTAAGATACTAAGCCTTTTTCCCCGAAATGATTTTTATGCTTTACGATCGTTGTCAATGCCCTTTTTTTCTGCCTTTTGTACTTAGTGAGATCCAAGCATTAATCGTTTGAGAACACAAAAAACATTTTATAATCATGTGTTCATCTCCCCAACGACCTGCTAGATCAACTCGAAGGGCCCAGTTTGTTTTGGCAGATTCTATAGTTGATGACTCAGACAATGACTCAAATTTTTCTGATGTCAATTTAATGGACTTTGATCTAAGTGATGAGTCTAGTGATGACGATGCTTCTGTTGTCACTTATCACAATTACGCAATATGGACTATAGACCACAAATAGACTGTATGGACTATGGATATGTGCTATGGGCTAACTCTAAACAGTGGCAATGCATTACAAAGTGTGGTTCTATTTGTAAAATGCTTTATTTGTAATATAAATACAGAATATTTTTTATTCAACAATATAACATTATCGCAACAACAATCAAATTTTTCAATTTTCTTAAAAATTTACATGTGTAAGGGTAGTTTAAATAGCTCAAATAGGCCCAAAGGGTGTAAAACTGTTTGTACAATGCCTTGTTATATGATACAAACCTATCATACAACCATAGTGTAGCAAAAAAATATCCTTTCAATAAAGTTTCAAAATTTTCATATTTTTGAAAAATTAATTCACCCAGGACGATCTGAAATAGGCTCAAAAACTCACCTGCGAAAGGGTTAAGATATTTTTAATAAAAGTTTCCAAAGTTCCCATCGCTGAAAAATTTGCCTAGGGATACTGACACGTATTGATAAGGATGGCCAGGGCTCAAAGCGATACAACGCAATTTGTTTTCTTCGGCGTTGTTTGAAAAAGGGTAACTAACAAGAGCTTAGCTTACTGAAAGCAAAAGTTGCTATACATGTTTTTACGAACGGATCAATGTTTAACAGACAATTTTTGTTACACTGTTGGCTCTGTGATTAGCTGGACTTTTTTTAGTCCAGTGGCGAAGAAACCTCGACGACTGTAGACCTGCCCAGTAGCATTTTTTGGGAATTGAGCCGCAACCTCCTGTTCAAAGGTCAGGGGGTTTTTAGACCACTAGGCAACAGTTTCTCTCAAGGTTATAACAGATTACAAAAGATATTCAAATACTACACAGTAGTTAGTTCATTTTATGACATAGACTGTGTTCCTAAGAATCAGTAGACATTTATTTTCAACAATATGTGCTGAGACAACGTAGTAAAGTTTACAGTTGTAAACATACTAGAGATCAATCAAAACAGATTTTATGGGTAGACAAGTGGCATTATGCCAGTTAAGGCACGCGTTCTGAGGCCATTGTGGTGGCCAATGAGGTAGACACAGCTTGACCAAAGCGAAGCGGCATGAGAATGGTCAGGGCAATAAATACTCACAGCATAGACACCAACAATAACAAAATTCAAAATTAGCTCAAACTGCTATGAAAAAAGCACCACATGCCTACTATTATATAAAACTAGTACCCTGCCAGTCCAGTGAGCACCAAGAGATAGGCAAATGTTCTGGTAAAACAAAAAAATGTATCTACCCAATTTTTTAATTAAATGTGATGGTGGCTGAGTGGTGTAGGTGTAAGCATTATTGTCTCTAAGAATGTTGTTGTTGAGTGTTGTGAGTTCAAATCCTATGCATTGCAATCTTTTTTCCAATCTCTAATCATGGCTTAGGACATACAGACAACCGGTGGGCGGACAGATACGCCTCTCATTGTAGTAAAAATTACTATCATCAGCATTAAGTCATCGTATAATTAATATTAGTTTTTATTGATTATTATCGTTATTAGTTTTTACTTTTCTAACGATTTAATTAATCAATTTAATTATTGTTTATTATGTTATCTAGGTGTTCGGCTTCATCTCAATGCTGGTAACATTTGTCAGCATCTTTCAATTTGTGGCGGAAACTCACTATGTCTTTCAACAAATCAAACTAACCAATGGTACAAGGCTACCAGCACCTACCCCTTCGCCTCCCCCTACAGATCCATGTCAAAAATTGCTAAACCATCTGACCAATCATACTGCAGATGAGACCTTGAATCAAACGCATAATGAAACAGGTAAATACAAGTGCAGAAACTCGTTGGTTTTGATTATAATAATATAATGTTTATGACTGAATAAGATGCTTAAAGGCTGGTTCACGCTATATAGTCAAGGTTGTACTCCCAGTGATTGTTCATAGACTATCTACCCCGTGAACAGATAGCATCGCTGAGTTAACGCGAACATGTCAAAAAGAGTGGAAGCCGTCAAACTTTTCCGGTATTTCACCGAGCATCCACAACAGTCTTTGCAATATGCACCACTTCGGCAATAGGGATTGATTGTCGCGAAAATTCGGCAATGCATGGTATCATGAGAACGATATGCTGTAGACTAATCGCTAATGTAAACACAGATGAGTGTTTACATCTGTGTTTACAACTAATGTGAACATAGTTATTACAGACGATCACCAAAGTCTTGAGGGATTAACACTGACATACTGTGATATAGTGCAAACCAGCCTTTACAACGCGCCTTTTCACATATGTATTTTGTCATTTCTCTTCAAAACAAGCTGTAAATATATTCTGCACAGCTTAATGACATGAGAAAAGTTCCGGTAAATGTCTGCTGTAGATTGCTCTTTGATCTACAGAATTACGATTCACTTTGAACAACGAAGAACGAATCGTGTTTTTTCTATTGACAGGTTTGGAACACAGTCTACATAATGAGGGTCACATCGACAGCCATCTTGTTTTTCATTACCTCGACTTTGTAACCTTTGGCTACTTTGTAGCAGAAATCGTAGTTCGATTTGCCTTTACTTATGACAAGAAAAAGTTCTGCAAATCTGCTTTGAACATAGTAGAGGTTATCTGCATTGGTGCACATTTCTCATCAATCATAGAGCACAGGATCGCAGTCGATGGTGATGTGGAGCCTAATCTTTCTCGCACCTTGATAGTGATTCTCCGCAGTCTGAGAATTATGAGGGTCGCACGAATTTTTAAACTCTTCCGTCACATGACCGGTTTCAAAGTTCTTGTCTACACAATCGTCGTATCTATGCATGAACTTCTGCTTATCATCTCCTTCCTGTTTGCTGGAGTATTAATATTCGCATCTATTATTCATTACGTCGAAGAGAAAACATTTCCGAACATTCCTTTTGCAATATGGTGGGCCCTTGTTACCATGACAACAGTAGGGTATGGAGATGTGACACCAAAGTCTGATCTGGGCTATTTCATTGGAGCTCTGTGTGTGGTTGCTGGAATATTAGTCATTGCCTTTACAGTGCCAGTTGTCGTCAACAACTTTACACTGTATTATACTATATGCAAAAGTCGACAGGCAAGGCTAAAAATGCTGAGTGTTGGATTAACAGCAAAAAAGGTTGCTGTCGAATGGAAGAGCAAAGCGTTGAATAGATCTCAGGAGCTTTATAGCTGAGAACCAACAAAACCGATGAAAATGGTTGGATGGTAGGCTGGCTGACCACTAGCCCCATACAGAAAAGATGTTTTTGTCAAATGTATATCGTCTTATTTATGGCTCTTAAAAAAGGCAACAACATTGACAACAGTTTTAGTATCTTCATGAAAATGGATCCGATTGTTGGGCTATTTGAGATGCTAACTGACTATATCTCTGAAAAAGAATCACTTGGCATCCAAACCATAACTTGACTCGACATAATTAGCCAATCAAAAAACTCGTCTGCTAGAGCTAATCTATAGATATAATAGTATGACATATAAATTGCTTATACTAGGGACAGCATCAAAATATTGTATATGCAACAAAATGAAGTGTTTGGCTTTTGTCTGAGTGTTTATTCACAAACTTTAATGGTTATGGAATTTGAAAATCTCCGATAACGTTATAAATATTGATATTACATGTAAGTTACCAAGGTTAGACATACTTTATTGTATAATATTGTTAAATTTATATTATTATAAATTTATAAATTATAGATAATTTATTATATTGTTATTTTATAATATTTTTTATATTAATGAAGAATAGATAGATAGAAATGCCATTAGGCATTCTATTTAATAAATAAAAACATTGTGCCAAACCATGAAGTTATATATTTATTTCCAATTATTTATTATTTGAAATATCAAATAAGATAAAAATTTCTGAATTGCTATTTTAAACTATCAACAAAATGGTTATGGTATTAATGTAATCAACTGCAAAAAATACATTCAGATGTATAGGTTACAGGGAAATTTTGAAAAAAATTTTAATGGCCGTTTGCGTTGAATAATAATACTGTATGTTGTTCAAAATCTTTTCCTAGTGTTTTAAAAATGAACACTTAGAATAACCTACGTAGATATGCCAAGCTTATGCCTACATGACATATATATTAGGTACTAAGATAAATATGGTTCATTTCCAAAAACATCTAACAACATTTTTAATTAAAATACATATTATGTTATATTATGCTATATTACATTCTATTGTATTATATCATAAACTGAATAACAAACTTTACAACTCAAACGCATAAAATTTATAAGCTATGAATTTAATTTTTTTGTTTACCAATTCAGATTTAGCAAATTTTTAAGTTTTTTTCTTACAATTCTGTGATGACATCTATATGATGTGGCAATACTAATACACTTCTTTTAATTCACTTTTATATCTTCACAGCCTAAATTGTGCACTCAGCTCTTCTGCAACTGTTTTCTAGCTCCTGCAGGGCTGTCTAGATCCGTGTTGTATCAGCTGGAATAAGGTTTTACACAAAAAACTATTTTCTTAGTCATGCATGTGCGAGAAAAGTATTGGTGATGAATGGCTATATTTTGTGAAAAGACGAATGAACAGAGTTTGGCAGCTGTGATGATCAACTAGCTAGAGATCGACTAACTAGAGATGTGTCGCAGCACTTGGTCTGACCTCCAATGAAATGTAGCTATTGCGTTGCGTCATACATGAAGTTATGACATAACGTCGCAGTTTGCACATTTTATTTGAATGTGGCTGGATCTAGGAAGCTACCATTTCAAGCGGTAATAAGCGCAAGTTGTCACTATATTCATCATTTTAAATGTCTTTTAATTGCAGACCTTATCTTTAGTCTTTTTCATTCTAAACTGTTATCCTGCCAATGTCAACAGTAACATTGGCACTAGTGTTAGTAGCGCAACTAATGATAAACCAATGGAAATACTTAGCTTACCGAAAGCTACTTGTTCATGGTCTACATAATTTATACAAGTTGCTCATGAACATACTGCGGAAACACATTTGTAAAATGAACCAAAGCCATAGCAAACCTTCCCTAAACTTTTTAAAACCCTACCGAGCATTACTCGAAATAAACATGACCATCTTAGATAGTATGCGTAAGACCAGCCGCTACATGTATTATCTGGTAAAAATTGGTGTTACCACGAAAAATGGTTGTCTATAGTAATTCTGAATATTGATCTAAACGCTACAAGCGGAGATAATAACTAAAATATTGGACACGCGGATGGACTTAATTGAATGATGAGTTATGCTCTCTTGTTAATAAATCCAGCAGGACTATGTACAGTAATGATGCGAAAACCAGACTAAATGCTGTTACTAACACACATATATTTAGAAGCCAAACAATGTAAACCGTATAGTCTAAATATTTGTCTACAGAACAACAATTTCTTTGAAAGAGACTTGCAAAGTTACCCAAAAACAGGTTAAAAACTAAGACTAATATCCATGCTGCATATTATACTTGCATATATCACTCCACGAAAAACAACGACGCACATTCACGCACCAAACTTCAGATATGTTGTAATAAAAAGACACAAGGACATACTGACTAGCGGGGAAACTAAACTCATCTATAAAAGTGTTTTACATCTATAATAATGTGTTACAATAAAATAATAATAAAATGGCAGATAAGAATAATAATAACAATGACAATATAGCTAGTGATGCAATACTAAATGTTTTGATTGAATGCTAGACATATATAAAGCTTCACAGTAAAAAACACAAATAGGTATGAGATTCGAACAAAACAAATAGAGATAAAAATGAAAGTAACTCCATAAACCTAAGGAGTCAAATAAAGTTAAATATTTTTGCAAATAGGTTTAGATTTAATTTTTCAACTTCACTGGCGCCAAGCATCAAATTTCTACGTTCTGGTGTTGTCACAGCAACCAAGCTTTTGTATAAATAGCGCGAATAAATTGTTCAAATCCATGCATAACATAGCTGTAGCATAGTGGTTAGACTAGAATTCAAACTAATACGTTACAAGCCCACGTGGACACATCTAAATGTTCACTAAAGAAGTACTGAATGATGGTGGAACTCAACAAAGTGAGCGCAAGGAAAAAATAACTCCCAACTATAAAATGTAAAAACTAAAAATGTGAGCTAGCTCTGCTCGGTTGGGTGTCAGGCCCTTGGGCGGGTGCTTTAACTGAGTATCTGGAGGCTGGAGTGGTGTGAACCGAAGCTACAGTTGCGGTGCTATGAGGCGTAGCATGACCTGAGGCTACAGTCGGTGGGATGGAGTGTACAGCTGGTGGGATAGAGTGTACAGTTGGTGGGATGGAGTGTACAGCTGGTGGTTGTCTATTCATCCAAGCGCTCATTATATCTATAGGCAGAGGGAAGACGATCGTAGAATTTTTCTCAGTCGAGATGGCATTCAGCTGAAATAGAAAAAGGTTTCATGAAAAGTAGTGGATAATCAAAATACTATCAACAAATTATCATAGCTATAATATAATATTTATACTACGCAATAGGTACAATAAATTTGTAAATATTAAAAATAAATTCTTGCTATTAACAACACAACATTATATTTGCAATCTAATAATTCTATTGCATAATAATAATTATATTAACAATATTATAAATGTAATATACTACCATTATATTATAAAGATAATAATTTGTTGTTAATAGTACCAAAATATTATATTTATAATGTAATATTTACATAATAAACTTATTATATTATAAATATATTACTTTGCCGTTGTTAACAACAAATTAATTATATTTATAATATAGTAATTCTATCAAATAATAATACACTGTAAAACTAATAATTACATTATAAACACAATATAATTATTATGTACATTTATGTACGTTAACAACAAATTACAACAATACATCTAGCAACAAGATCAGTTATAGAGATACTTTTTGTTTCAGTGCAAGGTTAATTCGCGCATCCAAATTTTGTTTGATATTTTGGAGTTGCTGCTCCAACCTCTTTTTTACAAATGCTATTTATTGTGACATCTGTCATCTTTTGTACATGAGATGCTGTGCTTTTCTATGTGATCAATCTGAGATGCTAGCTACATTTTGTACAAATGTCACAGATCGCTGGATTTTATCAACACATGAAAGGATCGCAGCTTCCGCTGCTTAGCACTATGATCAATAAGATAACAGTTTTAACAATGAAAGATTTATAAAAGCCATACCAACAACAGCCATATTTGAGGAAATTCCACTAAATGCTGAATGCTTTATGTAGACAAGCCATTCACTCAAAGACGTGATCAAACTTCAGCTTTTCAGGCATATAAAGCTCTAGAGCTCTGCATATGACATTCTGCTAGCTGACTTGAGGGCATACATTATCACTACACAATACATACTGTAATAAGATTTGCCATGAAATTTACTTACAATGGTAAACAAAGCACTCCAAAGAATAAATTGCCAATAACCCAGCACCACCATGATTAGATTACAGTATCCAAGAAATAACTTAGAAAAAAGTAAAAGTAATTTGTGTTTTAAGATACAGTAGACGCTCCTATAACATACATCTTTTATAACGTAAATTCCAGATAATGTAAAGAATTTTTGTTTTGCACTATGTAAAAAATTCCATATAACGTAAAGTTTCAAACTGGTCGAGTTCTCAAATTCGATTTTAATGGTAATCTATATCACAGCACTTGTAAAAAAAATTACGCGCGTATAGCGTTATATCTATTAGGTATACAACTTCTATGACATTCTACTTTGATAGATCATCAGATGTGTCAACAAAATAGAGAATAGAGTAACTGCACAATTGTTCATAAATACTTAAAGGAGATCGGTTAGTGCAGGTGTTACAGCATTAGTCTACCAATCTGAATGTCAAAAGTTGTAGTATCGTCGAAAGTTCTCTTTTATCCTAACCTTAATCCCTGAATACAGATAGAAGGCGAACAGGTAGACACCGCACTTTTTATAGTAAAAATATTTTTCTTGTTTTGGTTTATTGTAGACTTATAAAATATTTATTATTAGTTTTACTTTGCAGAGCAGACTTAGCTGTCTGGAAAAAAAATAAGCAAACTGTTGTGAATGAACATCAAAGTTATTGTAAAATTATCGCAATCATGATCTATGAAACCAGTGCAGTTGATCAAAAAAAGGAGGAAAGTTGTCGATGCAAACCAATAATACTGCAGTTACGGTACAGCCCACAAATTAAAAAGTTAAAGTCTAATTTTTCCTTTTTGTATGGCCAAAGGGGTGAGTTTGGAAAGACCTAGGAAAGGATTAGGCAATTTACATGTGTTCTACTGTTCGTCTAAAGTAAGATCCCGATAACGTAAACGTTCCTAGAACGGATTATTTCTTTGTAGGAGCGCTAACTGTATCTTTATAGAATTGATACAAATAAACATGAGTAACTCCCCAAATACGGCTTCTCTAAAAGCAGGAATTTTTAAAAATATCATCATATAGCATGATGCAAGAATAATTATTTATACTTTTTAATGAATGTGGGCCCTACTCTCTAACCTCGTAAAACAAGCTACACAGCAAGACTATATAATAGCATCTTCTGCTCTAAAGAGCTGAAAGAAAAAAGACCCTTGAAGAGTCAGCATGGGAAAAACAATTGGCGACCTAGACCAAAAATGAAAATGGTATATTTTGGGCCCCACCACGCAAAGTTCATTACGGATGATGAGAATAAAGCTTTGACGTTGCGTCCCACATCAAGCTATGACATAATGTCACACTCCAGGTTTGCAATTGCGTATTTGTACGAGACTAGAGAAACTTATGATTTTGCAGTCAGCAAATTTTGAACTTGCTTCGATGGTGTCAAGCTCTAATTTGCAAACACTGTTTGTATGGCGGGGTTAATCTGCATGTTTGCATCATTCGTATGATGCAAACGGCAAAAACCTACAAGTCAAACGAATTTCGTTACAAATTTTACCCCATAAAAACGGCCCTTGCGAATGATGCCCAAGAAATGCTGCGCAAGTTATCCCATTTTAAACTTTTTCACACTTCACTCGTTACTATTTCGATTTGACGATACAGGAGTGCGCCGCTATGACCTCTATCGTAGAATTCCCTATCTTTTTACCAAAGCACCACATCAATCTGCAGCATGCGACTGCCCATTGAAACATTTATCACCCGATAACTGAATTCCATATTCGATTCACCTGCGTAAGGGAATAAGTGAAAAGCAGCAACCAAATGGATTTTCTCGTTGCTAGTAAACAAAAGAATGTATGCATTATTAACCCATTCAGGACTGTTCCCGATCACTTCGGGAAGAGTTGTGCTCTCCAGGGCCCGTTCCTGAAGTCTTCGGGTTAAACTTTGATTTGCTCTATTGCTTAGCTGTTTAGGTACATCGGTTTTATTCATTCACCAAACGAAGTTTAAGAGTCTGGGCATCATTTTGATACCAAATATGTGATTGGACAAGAAAGTTTCAACTAACAAATTATGTGATAGATATCAACTGTTTGGAAAATTTGTTGATCGCCATTTTGGAAAAGGTTTATCCGAACGATGGCAAAATTTTTAAGGGAATTAGATGTGGTAATCAGCTCAGGGGAAGAAAATAGCAACAAAAGTAATGTTCAAGAAGCAAATGAGAATTTTCTGATGGAAGAAGGTAAGTTTTATGTGGCTATTTATAGAATTTTACCGAAAAAAAAACGATAAAAAGCCGAAATTTTTCTTGTGAATTTCTAACAAACTTTATTCTAACAGTGTAAGATATGGATTTTTTCATGATACACATGATTATAACATTTTCAATCCAATAAAATTTAGATCTTTTTGCAGCATGAACTCATCACTCTATTACCCCATAAGAAATAATAGTTTTATGATTTCCTTGTAGAACTACAAGATAATAAAAATTTCTTATTTCATTTATATCCAATTGTTCAACCCACAATTAGTCAAGCATATAGTTCTCAACCTCAACATCTACTATAAACTAGCCCCAACCAGTAGGCTCTAATATTGGTTGATAGGGACACTTGCCACAGTAATCATCTTCATGACTTACTGTGTTTATATCTACAGTATCAAAAAATATTTGCAATTTGTATTACCAATTGTTAGCTGCAGTAGACTACTTATTTTCAATTTGTTATCAGGTATTTACCCTGAAAAGCTACTAAAGCACAATTTTTTTCTAGGCTGTACGAGAAGTTTGAAAGCAAATAGGTTGCTTACTACCGATCATATTTGCTACATGAAGGTGAAGACAGTCAAGGGCTTGTGAGTGATGATGCCGTTGATGATGAGCCTAGGGCTTCAACACCAATACCTGATGAATACCGCATCAACTAACTTATAATGGGAGCAAATATGCATGTGTAGTTGGCATCAAATAACTCTCACCGTGTCATCATTTTTTTATGAACACACCCATATTATACATGTATATATTGTTTCGTTTTCATGCATATTCATTTTTACTGTATTTTTTACAATATATTTTACTGTACTTTTACCCCTATTTTTTTGCTGGTGATTGATTGTCTGTTAGCTGGTAACTTGAGTATCTTTTTTATGCATAATATATTCATAATAACCTCTGCAATGCATTTCAATATAAATTAACAAATTGTTTGATTATATAATTGATAAAACTGTCAGTGACGTAGTGTTGGTTAGAAGCTAGTAACACCTGTTCTATTGCTTGGAATTGAGAAATCTTTTTTTATTTGCTGCTGATAAAGTTTGCTATCAATCTAACATAGGTCCAACAATGTCAGTACCAAAAAACTGCTTGTGAGCTGCTATGAAACATAAAAAACAATTTTGATCAAAAAAAAGTTCACTGAATTATTAGAAATTGTGATTAGTAGAATTGGTAAAGGTGCACAAAAATTTATATCAAATTGTAGACCGGAACGTCTTTGTTAAGCTGCAAAAAACAAATCAAGATTATTTTGAAAAGAACTCTAGTTATACTCAATTTTGTGTAACTCTATTTTAATTGTAAGGCTAGTGAAAAATTAATTAGGCTGGGGGAGCGGTCAACCAATAACTAATTAGTCCTGAATGGGTTAACAATACTCACTGTCTGCAGGTATCTCAGCTGAAGAGCTGCGGGAGATGAACTTATGACCTCGGAAGCCTCCCTGAGTGCTCTAGCTGCATTCTGTTCCCCTTCAGCAGCTATGATCTACCAATGGTAAGACAGACAGCTCTTAGACTAGACCTCAATTGATCAAAGTGGAGGAATGGGAGATAACTTCAGCCAACAACTAATATATTTCTAGCACCATAAGACGCACATAAAACTTTGAACTTCAAAAAAAATTCGACTGTATGCCTTTTAATACAGCGCGCCCGATGTGTAGACTGAGCTCTAAAATCTGTTGTGTGCCTTCGGTAAGTGCACTATAGTCACCACTCCATAGACCAATTTATGCTAAAACAACAAAACTCTTGCGAAGTATCCAGCAGGGGTGTGCTTTTTAAGCTTGGTTCACACTATATCGCCGTACGTCTGCGTTTTTCTTTCGGCGTTCATCGTCGATTATCTGAACCATTATAAACCGATGGCATCGACGAAGCAACGCGAACCAGCGAGACAGTTTGCAGTTGTCAAACTTTCCCGATCAGATGGGTTTCCCAAAGGCAGATGGGTTTGTGATAGTGTGAACATTGTTATCATCGATGATCACCGAAATTATGTGGCATCAATGTCAAGATCGTGTGAACCAGCCTTTACTTGTTTGTTGTTTACTAATTGATGTTTACTTGTTTAAGAAACAATAACAATTACAAATACAATAACATCAACAATGTGACATGCTTATGAGGCTCAGTTTAAGCTGCAGGCCAAGTTACAGCACTTCATGCACGTGGATTGTCGACACATGGGCTAAGGTAATGGGAGATAACTTCAGCCGACAAATACATCTATTGTAAGGACTTCTTGGCAGACCTGCTACTGATGATTTTTCCCATTTTCATAAAGTCTGAGAACCAAAAGTGATTTACTCAATGTATAGGAACCTAAGTAATAATTAGATTCTATGAAGCAACATTACTGGTGCGAGATATTTTCAAGGCATGTTGTATAACTAAATATTGTATTTATTGGAATTGAAATGTGTTGGAATAAATAGGATAAAAAAGTTTCAATCGTTTCATTGCACCTAGCTTATTTTTTAAAGTAATAAAATGTATTTAAAATTAAATTAATTGTATACCGTGTACGCTTGCATTTGATGTATAATTTAACTGGTCCAGAAACTACCAACAAACAGCAACATAAACAAAAATTAGTCCGTTCAAATATTTCCATTGTATGTCAAACAAACCAAGATTCCTGTAAGAATATACTATATTTTGTTTATTTACTCTACACAAAAAAACTAAAATAATATGCAAAACATTAAAACAACCATATTACATAAAACTAAGTAAAAATGCTGAATGTAAAGAAATACGTGACATGTGAGAAAAAATATATGCATTGCTACTGTATTTATTTAAGCTAAATTTAAAGTTTACGTTACGTTGCGCAGCGTCACACAAGTGTAGCATACTGATATGATGTCCTCATGTCCTTATTACACCGCCGTTAGTTGTTATGTCTGTTTCGAAGGTAAGAACCTCATACAGTACTGTACATAACATTATTACATTTTATTGCAGATCATAGCCACTAGATTTGCATTTGTTACTTTGTAAGAGTAGGTAGCCAATTAGAACCATTAAAACATGTTTTTCATAGGGATATCCGTATTTAGGTGGGTTTTGTCAGAGGATGGGAACAGATTAATTTGTGTTCAGTTATTGTATAAAGGAAATATTGCTTTGAGATATGACAGAAATGACATACGGGTTCCAGAACACATTAAGCTTGTATGTTGAGGTATAACTGTATAAGATAGTTATTTTATGCAAGCTCAGCTGTATGTGGGTAAACTATGTCCCCATGAACTGCCTGAAAAACAAAGAGCTTAAAAAACGTTGACCTTCTTGTGTAGGACGTGAATGTCCTACACAACATTTTGTGTGAACACCTTGTCTGTTAAGGTGATCCTCGAAATTGACACTATTCAACACAGACATATGAATGTATTGAATAAGCATGCAAAAAACTTAAAAATATACTCGTGTGTTAATATGCAAAGCTGTATAATAAGACATTGTCTGTCAAAAGGAGACATTTTCCAAGAAACCCTTACCTTAGCCTTAGCTTCTCTAGAAGCTTCCGCTTCAGCGGCAAGGGCCCTCTGAAGCTGAGTGGGAATCCTCACATCTTTTCTATAACACAGCACCGAGGCTACGTAATGTACACATACCGAATAATATATCAATCATATAATCATGAGATGACTAAAGTTATACAACCAAACATATAATATTGACTAGACGCAATTTACGATTTCTATCAGACCTTAAAATGTTTGCGGATGGTAACCTAACAAATAAGGCTGTTGAAACACATTTTTTGCCAACAGTACATTTGTTATCTATATTAATGAATCTATTTGGTCATGGGGTGTCTCTGTTAGTCTGCACAAATTAAAACTGGCATGGGTAGCTCGTCCGGTCTTGACCCACCGGGTCAGAGGTGCCTGGGTCGGGCTACCTGACCCTCGGGTCTTCCTATACAAAGACACGGGTAGGTTTATGGCTAAACAAAAGCGATTGCATATCGCTTTTTAGGTGCGATTGAAATAGAGTCGCGTTTAGTCCTAGCGCGGAAGGACCAGGCGAAATAAAACAAGGTATATCAAGACTATATTTTTACGTCTGCGACAATAGTATTTGGACTATGGGTTTCGCGACGTTTTTCGGCAAGAAATAATCAACACGTCGGCGGTCTCGGAGTTCATGAAGATGCCAGTCACGAAAGGGAAAGACCAAGTTATTTGTACAATATGCGGAAGAAAGATGAGCTACAAAGAAGGGTCCACCTCAATACTATTGAGAAATTTACAACGAAGGCATCCCGAGGAACTTAAAAGCGCGTCTAAGAATCTTCAATCTAGAAAATTTATTTTATTTTATTTCACTAATACCAGAAGTTTTAGGGAATTGAGGGATTTTTGCTTTCCACTATGCCGAGTTATCTATTTCTATATTTGTAAAGTATTTCTTAACTAATCTCTTCTTGTTGATTATAATAGCAGAGTTGAAAATAAAATCTGTAATAAAAACACTCTAGCCCAAGTCATGCCGTTAATCTATCACCCATTGAATAGCATTGATCCACCAATGTCCCGACATAAATTGTAGATTGCATCCATAAACCAAGCCACAAAATATAATGATTGGTGTAATAATGGGTTCTTTTATCTTAGGTTATTGATGTCACAACATTAGGCTGTAATAGAACTATCTCTTAACCTTAATGAAATGAATAAAAAATTTGCGCGTGCTGACTCTGCCCGACTCGATCTTGGCCCTCATTGCTGACCCTGAGTCTGGCCTGACCCTGCATTCCTTGGTCTTGTTCCAGCTCTAGCACAAATGCTATGTGAGTACAGATTTTTTGGTTGATATCGTTCAAATTTCACACACATATGCTCTGTGCCTTCCACTAGGAAGGCACAGAGCATATGTTATGCATATATCCTGCCTTCCACTAGGTTGCTACAATATTTAGTTTCAAAACTTTGTCTGCATCCTGAGAACCAACCTCTTCAAAATCCACATTAAAAAAAGGAATCCCTGGCATTGTCAGACTTACTGGTAGTAATCAATGCATTTCAATGTACTTAATAGACAAACTGCCACACATTGATCTTGACACACCCATGCAGTGCACCAGTACTGATATAGACATAAAAACCTATAGTTTGATAGCAAAATATAGATATAACACTTATTTAGCAAGGTCTAGCAATATTGGTCAAAATTTCACAAACGATGATGGAAGGATGGACTCACATCTCAACCCTTTCGACTTTGATACCCCAGGGATCTGTGGCAACATCTAGACAGGATTGCATGCAGTGAGCAATCTCCTCTCTCTTAACAAGAATATCAGAGAGACTCTGAGTGCCTGCGATATACAATGTAGTGATGATTACTTACTGACTTTCCATGCAGTGACACTGAAAAAAACTTTTTGCAAATTACTGCGAATACTAATGGTGAATGTTTGAAAAATGATTCTCATTGACTAAATGTTGAAGTCTGCACGTACCAATCAAACTAGAATTATCCTCTACATGAAGCTTTCAGTGGTAAACGATCGACACGCCATAAACTTGGATTAGAAAAAATTCCAAGGCGAATCCAAAATTTTTTTTATGATTTAACAAGGTAACTGCTACAAAACATGTAGTCAGTTATCGTCAGGGTTGGGAATACAGCAGAAATTAAATTAATAATTAATTCGCACTTTAAAATTTCATTAATAATTAAATTAATTAATTTGGGTTTCTGAACTTCGCTAATAATTGAATTAAAAAATTATTTCCTTGAAAATTGAATAAACATTAAATTACAAAATTAGGTCGAAGATGGCAGTAATAATAAAGACAATTGTACAAGGCAAAACTCTGAACTTCTGAGGAAACTCTATATAACTAACCAAGCACGTTACGTAGAGATGATTGAGCCAGGAGTCGTGTGCTGCTGTTGGCATCCTCCACATTTGTCACGGCAACAACAGGGTTAAAGACTCGATAATAGACAACAGCATCCACAGCAATGGTCACAGAGTCCTTTGTCAAGATCTAATAGAATATAAATACTGGTCTGATATAAAAGAGGAAAAGTGGAATGGTCACAAATGAACCTGAAACCTTGTTAATCTAGTTAAAATCCTTATGCTTTGGCTAGGCATTAGGACTAACAATGAAAATGAAAACTTAACGCATAATGCTTAATATGAAATGAAGATATTTCAATATATGGATGTATAATTGCATGTGCAATCCTTCAAGATCGAGGATGATGTACCGCTTTGCTCCATGTTAGTTACAGCATTGATGCACAAACAATAGCTCTGTGAACTCGTATGGATATGTCTGGACGATGGAAAGGGAACGTTGAAAAATTGAGACACGCCTAGTTCTAACCAGTGAGGAATTTAAGGTTGAATTCCACTCCTGTCACCAACCCTGACATTTTCGGGAGTTGAACCCGAACCTTTTGTTCAATGTCAGGTGTTCTAGACCACGAGGCCTGGATGTACACATTGTGTATTGACCAAATAAGAAGATAGATTATATAACTCACTCTTACCGTTTTTATACACTAAAATATGTATTGCATTGTCGATCTCGCGAGCATGACCTGAGATCGACAGGTTGGGGTTCAATTTCAAGAAAAACCACAACTGGTGAGAGGAATGTCATCAGACATGTAATTAATCTCTATGACAAATTAACAATGCAGATTCAATCTGAATTCCAAGAGGCAACTCCTGAACTGGATTTTGGTGACTAAAGAAGAAAATGGTGGGTATATTATTTCCAACACTCAAGGGTCCTTCAACAACAGAAATATTGTCTCATGAGAAGCAGACAATGTTAAAGTGTTCTGAGTGAAAAATTGGATGTTGAACCCGAACTGGATCAGCGAGAAGCGGCACCAAAGTAGCCAGGTTATTAGGTGCAAGCAGAAGACAGCAAATCCAAACAGCCTCCATAATGAACATGAGAGGGTTAGCTATATAATAATAGGAGAGAGAAGACAACTCAATATACAGTTCTCCTTAACATATTTTCAAAGTTGAACTTACACAAAATTTTGGTTGATATAATATATAATATAATTGTATAATATATTATATAATATATTATCAGAAAGTATCAGCATTTTTCTATCACTTGAGATTGTTTTTGATATTTGAGATGATCTGACTGCCTGGATGTTTCAAAATTAAAATCTACAAAACTTGATCGCAGTTAAAACAGTTAAAAAGTTATTTCATATAAGTTCATCTTTAAGACTTGCTACTGCAGAGTAAGAAGGCTCTAGCCCCGATAAGCTCCGTGTAAAGCGCACCTACCTGCTAAACAATGTTATACAGACTACAAAACCTGTAACATAATACCATAAGTATAATAAAAGCTCAGCTCTAAAGTGATAGGGATATATGTTGTAAGATGTTAGTACAAAGGAAAGAGAAAATGATTTCTTTGAGTTTGACGACTTCTCAATCCGCTGATGAAACAGTTAAGTAAAAAGGCTGGAAAACACATTAACTAGTCAGCGTTTAGATGCTCACAAAAATTCAATTTTTCCCTAAATCTTTAACTCCTTCGCTAATGTAAGCGGATGTATTGGCTTATCGATAAGGATTCGCTTTATTTTAATTATGAAGCCTACATTTTGGCTAGACCAATCAAATTTTGTCTCCAATGAAACAACTGTGCTGCCAATCATGTGCACACAAGGTTGTTTCTAATGAAACAACCTTGTTGCCAAACACGTGCAGCCAATAGAAAATCTTATGGCTAAGCAATTCCATTTCTAATTATTTTTCAAAACGGGAAAACCAGATAGTTATCGTCATGGCAATAAGAAACTCACCACGTTCGTTTAACGCAAAGAAAGTGTCAGAAATTTTGCGAGAATGACATTCCCTAAACAATTTTATACTATCTTGTAGAGAAGTTTGTTCCGAATAAGATGCATTTTACAGTAAAACAATATTGGCATTGATTCTCGAGATATTGCTCAAATACTAGCGATATATCGGTTTTTCGAAAATCCGTTTGAAATAATTTGGTCAGAATAACGAATTTAGCACAGTAGTGAAAGAGTTAAATACGAAAAACTTGTAAAATGACTACGAAACTGAGAAAAACATAGATGGAGAAAGTTAATCTGTTCCAAGAGCTACTTGGTGATATTGAAACCGTGGTGTGTTTGAGAAAATCTTTTTATTAGCAAACATACTTAGTTCAAACGATTCAACAATAAATGGTTTTAGGAATTGCATATGGCATTAAAACAAGTGCTCCGTTTACAACTAAATATGAAAACCATATTGGAAGTAATAATTGCACTACAAAAGAAATAATTAATGAAAAGGGATTTATTGTTATTTTAATTTAATCTGAAGTGCATTATCAACAATTCATAGGTTCAATAGCGCAGCAAGTAATAAAAATACTTTTCATAATTTCCTATAACATATGCTAAATATAGTTTGCATTCAATTAAACCATATTCCTTATTATATCACTCTCACTAAATTCTTTCATATTACCTATAAATCTGTAATAATTTAAATTTTTTTTTACCATTTTGTTGAAAACTAGTAGTAAGTTCGATGATGACGACTAGAATTGCCTTCATTTTCAACCGTATAGCCCATAGGTTGGTGTTTAGTAGGCTGCTTCTCGAGGACCAGATGAAATTTTAAAACCAAATACTGCGAAACTTCTAATTGAACACCACTTTTATTTGACCGTCACCTTTAACAGAACGCCACTACATGATTGGGGTTGATAAATACAGCGCCACCCTCTATTTGAACAGCACCTCTAGTAGAATGACACTATGAAGAAACGTTTGAAAAGTACAGTGCCGTTCAAACAGAGGCTTTATGGTATTTTTAGCGACCTGTCAAGAGGCATGGAGCATATGCATAGGAAGTTTTGATGGAATCAACCATAAATGTTGAAAAGAAAACAGACAGACAAACACAAAAAATTGTATTAATTAATGTTAACTAATTTCACTTTTCACTCTTACCTACAAAATCAGATCGAAGTACAAAATTGAAAAATTTCTGAAATACTTGAAATTACTTTGTATTCATTTGGATTCAATACTTTGTACAAATACCTTAGCATGCTCATGATGTGATGGGCTGTTGACACACTAACAACTATTACCGATTACACAACCTTTTGCATGCGGTTTTTTCCATATTTAAAAAAGTTTGGTAAAAAAACATAAATTCTACTTATGCTAAACTTTGCTAACGTATTGGAGACATAATATTGCTTCTAATAATAGACAGGGGTATGCCAAACGCTGAAATTCCTGAGAAACGCTGAATTTGAAGAATTAGGGTGTATACTAATGCATCCATATTAGTGATAAGCCTTGTTTTCATTGCGATAATCAGGCTATCTTACACGAATTGCTTCAAAAGCTTCACGCAACGAAAACTGACATTGTAATAATGTTTCCCAAAGCATTACATTTTTTAGTTATTCAAGTAGACAGTCGACTATGAAACTACAGTAAGAATAACAATATATAAAAATGATTATAAAGTTGTTTGCTAGCAACAATACTCATAAAAGACACATACAATGTACTTTGCCACTGTCTCACAACCTTAAACCATAACTGTCACAAACAACTTTTATCGTGTTTACTAGGTAAACCAGACACGCTGATTCCGATTCAGTACTCAAAATAAAGATTAGTCCACTAACCTTCAAAGTCATTTAGGCTTTTTTAAAGCGTTTCAATATCCGTTTCGAAAACAACACAATCGGCATTACAAGCTCCGCCCATAAATATGTGACGAAACCTAGCTTTGTCAGAAACGGAAGTTAGGAATGTTTAGTCCGATTTAGAATAATAGAAATGAATGTCTTAAAACCCATTATTATCTAAATCCAGCCTGTAAAATAATTTCAGTTTTTTATGAAAGGGATATAAACTATTTAAAATTGCTCACAGCTTGTTACATGACGTTTAAATGGGCTGGACGCCGAGAAAAATGAGCTTAAAAAGCGCGGTTTTATCACAAGCTAGCGTTGTTATCGCGCTTTTTACATATGCAATGCTAAATAGCTTATCTACCTTTCAAAAAAGACTGATATTATTTTTAAGGCTGAATTTAGATATTAATGGATTTTAAAACACCCATCTCTATTATTCTAAATCGGTCTAAACATCCCTACGTAACTTCTGTTCTTAAAAAGCTAGGTTACGTCACGTATTTATGGGCGGAGCTTGTTATGCCGATCGTGTTGTTTTCGAGACCGATATTAAAACGCTATAAAAAATCCTTCATTACTCTGAAAGGTAGTGGCCTAATCTTTATTTTGATTACAAAATCGAAATCAGCGTGTCTGATTTACCTAGTAAATACGATAAAAGCTGTTCGTGGCGGTTATGGTTTAAAGTACAATGGAAATCTTCTATAATGGTGAATTTAGCTTATTTACTGTATATGACAACATAAAACCTGTAACATAGTCTTTCCGCGTTTGATGGCGGTAATTTGTTTTATTACCTAAAAGCTCCATCAATTATACTGTCCTAAATTACCATAGCAGAGGGGTAACAGATGCGATTTACCCTCGGAGGGTGACTGAGTTCAGCAAGTATTTCATATGTCTTCTACTGAAACAATGTTATTCATAGCCCAAGAATCGTGTGGCATCCTATGATCTTGTCCAGTAATAACACCCAGTGAGCAATGCCATAAAATACTAATTTAACATTGTTTAGCCTAAGCATAAAGACAGTTTATTTATAGTTGCTGCAAAGCAATAGCCACGGTTCTAAGAAAGACAGATTAAGGGCGACGCACCCACCTCTTGAGTAGGAACATCGAAGGAAACAGTTCTCATATCAATCTTTATGTATCTGTCCATGCAGGGATAGACAAAAAACAGACCTACAAATGTTAACTCCAAAACTTGAGTTACAATGAAAATAGTTCAGTAAATGAAAAGGAGATTAACTCAAAACTAAATTAACTCGTTCACTATCACGAGCCGCGTAGTACGGCTTGGCAAAGTGTTTGCATAAGACCAAGAACCGTATAATGCAGTTGTAGAAAGCTTCATATAAAACGCTTCTGATTAATGAGTAGTTAATTAATTAGTATATCCTATCCGCATTTAAATAAAAGGAAAGCATTTTTTGCCCGCGTTGAGCCAGTAGAAAATATGTTAACAACCCATCCTGAGCGTAGCTTCGTTTTACAAAATCTTGATTTTTATCGCAATTTTTTCTTAGCCATGCCCAGTTGTGTCAGACTCATTACAGCAACAAAGGTTACACTAATTTTAGCTCTATGGACTTTGAGTGAAATTTATTGAATAATATTACTACTGAGAGTGATTGATTTTAGCAGTAATAATAATGCCGTAAGCTGTTATAATATATAGATATAGAATAATAGATATAATATGGATGAATCGCCCGACTCAGACACGCTCACAATCGTAGCGAAAATGGCTGAAAAAGTGATCGAGATCATTCTGCAACACATTTATTATATTTTAATGGCATCAGCTGATGTAAAATTTTATGCTGAATAATTTGGCATCAAAACATTTTTTATAAACCATGTGGCTCAGAAGTTATGATAATTTATATGTGCCCGTATTAAATATTAGGTTTTACGGAATACGTAATTATGTTCCCATAAATAACTTAATTTGGTAGGGAAGGAGTTAAAATTTTCCTTTAAAGCTGGTTGTCTCCGATACAAGAACGGCAATTAACAGTAACAGCAAAATAAAATACAACATTAACAGCGCCAATTAAATATATCAAAAACCTTCAACAATAATTGTTTAAGCAATAAAGCAACACCCTAGAAATAATTAATACCTGTCTCAAAAGTTCGTCTGTCTGAAGACAACCTCAGAGGTTTAAAAAAGATTGCTTTCAATGGGATTCCAACCTGTAACTTTCGGCCTGGCAGCCCATCACTACCACCCGCACCAATCGATGGCCTAACTGCTTTTTAGAATAATTATGTACATATTTATTACACATGTAGACCTCTCACGGCGCACCAGACTACCAGCATACCAGTAGTTGATAAAATACAAAGTTGCATTGTTTTTGGTGGCTTTTGACATTTTATAAAATTAACATTTTATTCACCAATTCCAAGACGTCTCATTCAGTGTGTGTAGATGAACGCCACAACAATAACTGAAGTCTTCAAAAAACGTCTTCAACATCACGCTCAGTAGAAACAATAAATGACTTGGCCTACTGTGTAAGGAACCTTTGAGCAATATTTATTGCTTTGCAGCATTATAACTAATTTTTGGCATAATTGGATAAATCCTTCAGAGATGACTTTCTTGCATCTAATTTTTGATCAGAACTTTCAATTTTGTTGATATAATGGTGTTGAGCTAATTCTGTTAATCTTCGCTGGTGTGATGTCAGTCAATGGCTATATTTTATAGATTTTCTGATATAGAGACCTTGTCTATCAACTTTGTGTTATGAAAAGTGACTTAATGAAACAATATTGTGTTTAACATTATATAAAATACAATATTAATCAGGAAAAAAAACATTTATCATTACTTTACCTGAGAGACATATAAACACAAATATAAATGCAATAAACTAAGTAATGTAAATATGCAGCATAACTCACTCAAAAAGTAGTTAAATTTCTTTTTATTATTATTTTATGTTACATCTTAATTTTTGCAGACTTTTGTATTTTGAATTACAAAAATGTTGTTTAAAATTTTTTTAGATGCCAAAAGTTGAAAATTACTTTTTATGTCACAAATATTTGCTCAAATGATACATGTTAAAAATTGGTGTGCAGAGAATGATTGTAAGTCGATACTTTGCAAAATATTCAACAATATGAAGGATAAAAGGGGCATTGATATCAAGATAATTTATCGGAGTTACCTGCACGTTTACATTGTCGGTCTGGTGTAAAATAAAAAGCAGTTGTCAAATGGCTTTGCACCAGTCACCGACACAAGATCGATCAAATGCTGCACAAACCTTTGTTAATTTTTTATGGCTTTTATTGACAGAGTGCAACGTGAATTTGAACATTAATATCTCGCAATAGCGAGGGAAATACAATGGCAATATATTCTGCCCTCTAGATGATTAAAAATCAATACTAATTAGTAATTAATATAATTATTATGCATTCATGTACATAGCATGTAGCAATGAAGTGACTCTCTTTTGTGTTGATGCTAACAAGCAGTCAAAATGGAATGGATATCAATGTTGTATTTCATTGGCTACAAACGGTGACTCATTTTTTATAAGGGGAGTTTGAGTTGGCTCGGTGTAACGTCTTTGACAAAATTTATTTTCAGTTGTAAACAGAATAGAAGCTTTTCTAACTACGACTCTCTCAGCGAAAACACAACTCCGACAAAATGTACCACAATACAAATCAAACAATAAATTGACTTACCAGGACCAACTGCTCCTCCCGGTACGAGTCTGCCGAGTCTGAAGATGACAGCCCTCTCATACTCTAGTACAACCTGCCAAGCAAAACCAAGAACGTCTGCAGGTTTGTTCCATCAGAACATTCCAGAAGCTTCTGCCGGTGAACAAACAGAGGCAAAACTGATAGAGCCTTCTGCAGTAAACAAGCAACCACAATCTAGTATCTGGCACTTCATAAATAAACACAAACATTCAAAGAACGCGAAGCATTCACAACAAATCTTTGCAAATATTACTGTAATTTTTTAGATAAGGCATATCACTGCTTGTATGATCTTTCAAATAAAATACAACAACAATACCATACTTTTTGGACTATTAGCCACTACTTTTTTCTGACGATTTGAGCCATGAAGCTTATATAAGGGTGCGGCTATTATGTAGCTTTTTTTTCTCACCGCTAGGGCGCATTAACCAGAATCTCTGGTTAGTGCGCCTCTAGCGGTGAAAGAAAATACGAAACAATGCCTAACGGTACTGTTCCGTTAAGCACTAGGTTAAAAAGCATCGGTTAATATAACACAGTGCCGTTAGGCACTGTTTCGGTTTAAACAGCAAAGTTGCTGCCGCGTTAAAAAGCACCGTCTTGAGTTCTGCGGCCTATACAAAGGTGCGGCCTATGTATTGTTTTATTATCGCTTTTGGAAAATAAAGCAGATGCGGCTTATATAAGGCTACGAGTTATAGTAATTGTATAAAACCAAACACAACAAAGATTATTATATGATACTAATTGTAAGACCGCGCGGAGCTGTAAGACGGCAGTCCGGCGCGATGGAAAAGATCATCAGGTGTAATAACTATGCGCACAGTTATTTTGTGATGCTGCAAGGTGGGTGAGTGGTGCAGATAGTAGCGAGTTTGCTTGAAAGATCGAAATTGAATTCCAGTGCTTGGCAACCTTGTTTCCTAATGCTGTTAGCGTGGCTTTGTTTAAACGAACAGACAAAGAACGGAGGGATGGAGAAGGCTCTTATTATATGGACAGGCTCTTATTATAGCAAAGATTTAGCCTGAATGCCCATCAATTGCTTCTGCAATTAAATTATGCAATTTCTACGCCTGGCTGGAAATCCAATTATCTGGCTTTGATTTCCGTGTTGAGCAATTTTTTCTTAACGCTGTGGCTTTGGACCAACAAACACGGCTAGTAAGTCAGGATTGAGGTAATATTGTGGGAGAAATCCTTGGAAGATGAGTATGACTGCTTAGCATAAAGCAAGCAGAGGCTGTGCATGTTTTTAAGAGCATTGTTGCCCAAACATTGGCTCGGTGATCTTGGCTGGACACGCTTGTGACAACTGGAGACATGCCCAATTGCAGAGAGCAATTTATGGTTAGATGTCAGTCCTGTCACTACTAGCGAATTCTTTTGGAAAATGAACCCCGACTTGTTGTTGGTAGGGCAGGCCACTTGGACCACCCATATTCAAAAGAAGAACAAATCAAAAGCAAAAATATTTTTGGTGTTGTCTACTAACAATGTAGAGATGGAGTTGTCATTCTATGCAACTTATCTTAGCCTAACAAAATTGAGTAATTTGCTCTTTATTACACTCATACCTGACATATGGGCTTAATTAATTCAGAAACTGAGCTCGTATCTCAATTCTCCTGTATATCAAATCATTTTGCTATACAAAATAACCAAATACCAATTAATCCACCCCTCCCTCTGAAAACACTTAAAACAGGATATTATAATGGAAAACGTGTTGCTAATTGTTCTGATTCACCACCTACGCTCACAAAGTAACACATTTATCTAGTGATTATGATCTGCAATAAACTGTAACATTATATTATTATTATGTACTGCATTGTATGGAGTTATTATCTCTGAGCAGCTGACGAGGCTGTTAGAAAGATTTGATAGCAACACATGCGCTACCTTACACATTTGCGACGTTACGTAACATAAACTTCAAATTTAACTTATATGAACTTAGCTTACTATATAGCCAGAGATGTCAAACTCAATAATTGTACAAGGGGCCAAAATTCAAAACACAATCTAGGTCGCGGGCCGAACAGGATAGACATTTATTAAACAAACTAAAAGTAAATGTTTTTGGAACATAAATATTGATAAAAACAGACAGGAATATCATTCCGAAACAAACTTCAGGTTAAATTGACCCGAGAAGTACGCAGCGAGGCAGCCGAAGCGTTGCATTATGGGATCTGTAGTTCTGAGCAGTATTATGACATAAGTGCTCCATATCAATGTGCCACGAATAACAATAATGTAAAATGATCTTGCGGGCCAGATCTGATTACAAGGTGGACCGGATGTGGCCCGCAAGCCGGGAGTTTGACACATGTGATATATATGGATAGCTGGCATAGGAAGATAACTCTATATCGTGATAGCGTTCCTATTGGAATACGGTATATACATTTAAATAATGCCTTTTGACTTGAGAGTCGCAAAACAGTTTGACACATGTGGTATATACACACAAATAAATAAGTGTTAATCTTACGTTACTTGAAACTTAATTCTAACTTCGCTTCCACTTTCAGTTGTTTTACTTTTCTTCCGAATTGGCTCTTGCTACTCGGGTTTCAACTTCACCTTTAGAACTTTAACAAACAGATCTGGCAAAACAACCGCGGCAAAAGTATTAACACCATGTTTCCATTGTGTGGTTGATGCAGATTTGCAGTTGTGCACACATTCAGGTTCCGTACGACAAGTGTTTCAGTGGACATTCAAATGTCGCAGATTTCGCAAACGCTTTGGTAAAAAAGGAAATTCTACACCAGAAGTCATAGCGGCGGACTCCTGTATCAAATCAAAATAAGAACTACTCAAGTATGGAAAATGTTTTAAATGGAATAACTTGCTTGCGCGCCATACACAAAGGGCCACTTCCATCTTTCGCACACATGAATAATTCAATATAGATGTATATCTGCGAGTAACCAAACTCGCTTGACATGTCGGTTCCTGCCATTTACATCTTGAAAACATGAAAACATAGCGATACGCAATTTTTTCTTTTTGATGCTTTAAATAAAATCATTGTTCCATCTATCAACTGCATATAACTAGTTAAAACTATTTTTAGTGATTAATAATAGAACTGTCACAATACAAACCCTGATACAGATGAAGAGGCTGAAGGGGAAGGTCAAGATGATAAGAATCCAGCTTAAAATCTTTAGCACAACATTACAGCTATGACCCATTCCTTTGTTGGCTACAAGTATACACCGGTGGTAGTGTGCAACTTATATGTATTTTACTGTTAGCGTAACATCAAAATCCAACAACGTAGATGCTTTTGAAACAGACTTTTTATGTTGTAGGACTGTCACTGTAATTTAAATGAAATAATTCTCTTTCCATAATACAACTATTACCTGTATACATCAAGCCAAAGCAATTTTCAATAAGTAATAACAGAATAAAATTATTAGAATTACTGGCTTATCATGTCCAAAATCTTTTCAACTAAGAAAAAGTGGGCTTACTTTAAACAGAAATAGCCCGTAAGCAACGAGTAATTTAAAGTAAGCAAAGGTAGTTTGACAAAAGACGGACATGTTGGAGTAATTAGAGTCTAAGCAAGCTGTCTGTTGAAAAAACCATCCTTGCTTATTTGGCATAACATCGACCTGCAAATTCGCAATTTAAAAAACTTGATACTTATAATACTGCTAACTCAATAGCACGCTCTGTCAAGGGTTTCACTCGCCGTAAAATCTCTTAAGTCACAGAAGGCCTCATGGAGGCTTCCTGTGACTTCCTCATAGAGGAGGCTACATGAGGAAACCGCAGGAAGCCCTCATGCCCCTGGGCTTCCTCTCATAGAGGAGGTTGGCACATGAGGAGACTGCACAAAGCCCTCATGCCACTGGGCATCCTCTCATAGAGGAGGCACGCATATGAGGAGACCGCACAAAGCCTTCATACCCCTGAGCTTCCTCTCATAGATGAGGCGAGCATATGATGAGGTCTCACAAAGCCCTCATACCCCTGGGCATCCCTCAAAGAGGAAGCCCAGGAATATGAGATGATGAAGAAATCTATCATACATTGTACGCCTACATGAATTCCAACTCGTAATACATGGAAGCAAAGAACAAATTTTCAACCCGTAGGTAAGCTTGAACCACTGACTTACTACTTATCAGTTACAGCACTAACCACTACACCACAGCTGATCACAAGTAAGGCTCACATTATTACCAGGATATGTTGAGGCACAGGAGCAAATCAGGACCAAATTCACTTCCTGACATCCTGCAGAAAGGATTAAACCACTAATCTGCTGCTAAAGGCCGGTTCACACTATACCGCCGTTTGTCAGCGTTTTCCTTTCGCTGTTCATCATCGATTATGTGAACCGTAAACCGATGGCATCAATGAAGCAATGAGAATACGTCGGGAAAGTTTGCAGCTGTCCAACTTTTGCCGAGCATAGATGACCACCATTGTAATGCGAACCATTTCGGCGATAGTAATTTGCAGTTGCGAATAGCGCGATTTATTGATTTCCGTTTATGATAGTTGCTGTAAAACTAGTATTCAATTCAAGCACACGGAAAACAAAGAGGTTTCTTTGCAACAATTTAAAAAAGAAAAGTTAGATCACTACGTCACGAAGTATCCGCTATCACACTGAGTCACAAACCAATCCGCGTTTGCATCAGCAAACGCGGATTGGTTTGTGATAGTGTGAACATCGACGATCACCGAAATATTGTGACATCAACGCCTAGAAATGGTGATATAGTGTGAACCAGCCTTAAACAAACCTTAACACCACAGGTGCAGCCTGTACATAACAAAGTGAGTGATGAAAGTGATATGTAATCACAAGCAATACGTTGGGTTACATACCGCTAGAGTCATCATGGCAGTAACCAGTAGACACTGTGTGAGCAAACTCGTGATGCAATGGAGTGCATGAGATCTTGTGAGTAGTGTCTTCAGTGCACCCAGTAGTCTTTGCTTTCAGCAGGCCTATAAGAAAAAGATGACGAAATGTCATTTAATGGCAAGTATTAGGGGTACTTACCGATGAATATACACTAAATTTAGTGGATTTTATCAGAAAATATCGGTTTTTTTGTACTATTTGCGATTGCTTTTGATGTTTGAGGAGATCTGACTACCAGGATATTTCAAGATTAAAATCGACCAAACTTGATCAAATTGTTCTTGTTCAAGTTGCAGCCTTAAGTGTCTTTATTCTGTCAGTCTTTTTGCAACTATAAACGTCATAATCGTACTTGGTCTGAGCATTTTAATCGCGATCATGTTTTGTCGATTTTAATCTTGAAACATCCAAGCAATAAGATAATCTCAAACAACAAAAACAGTCACAAATGATAGAAAAATACCAATACTATCTAATAAAATAAACTACAATTTTGTGTAAGTTCATCTTTAAGAAAGCATTCAGGAAATGAATGAGACAGGGAAAGTTATCAATTATTTCCTATTTTCACGAAATAAAGAATATTTGGATCAGATTTTGGTGTCAACAAATTCCTTTTGCCTAAAACTTGCAAAAAATGACATTTCACATTAAAATGACTGAACATAGCTTTCAAATATTGAAACAAATTTTTAAAGTTTTCAAAGACTCAAGCAACCCCAACAAACATTGTATAATCCCAACAAATATTGTGTACTACTGTGTGGAGATCAACTTCTTAAGAACTGTAAACAAATATATCTTTTAACAGAGATTCCCTTCAAACTGTAAAATAACCTGAGCAACAAGTCATGGACACAGTAAATTTTCATCAAATATAAAAGCACACTGACTGCTTTACCTACTCCAGCCTTTAGGGGGCGTACATCACACAAACTAGGTTATACTACCATTTTGTTGTAGGAAAGTCAAGCAGAAAAAATCAGGATGTATTTTCATAGAAACAAGCGTTTGTTAACATTCGAGGTTTCGCAAGGTAACACTTGCACAACTGTTGGAAATTAGATAAACAAATAAGTATATGGTACTAAATAGTACAGGTTTTAATTAAAAATAACCAGCCAATATACTTATATATTTAGTACAATATAAAATATAATGAGCACTTAGCTGTGAGTCAAACACTACAAATTTGTTTCAAGCAGATATAGGTCATTTCTTATCAAATGACTACTGACATATATACAGTGCCGTCAGAAATTATGAGACCACCTCACATTTTAAGAGACAATTGGTGGTAGCAATGATTTACTGACTTAGTTTTACAAAAAACTATCATAAACCATATACCATTAGATGCAGAATTTTCTACTGATTAATATGAAGCAAATTTCCATCACATAACAATCCATACTTATTTTTTATCTCAATCGAAAGGCATATGCAACTGATATGAATAAAAAAACGAAAATTTGCTTATCTATTTCTATTGAATTTTCAGCTCGTTCAGCTTTTGATATTCCTGAAATATAATTTGAACAACTCTTGTAAATAGATGGTGGCCCTGAAAAGGGCCGTTGGAGTTGTCAATTTGCTGGGGTTACCATTAATATTTGGTAGGCCAGCCTTTGTTCTTGATCACAGCTTGACAGCGTCTTGGCATGCTGCTGACCAGATTTTGCAGTTCTTCTGCAGTCACAATGTGATGCCATGCTCTGATTATCTTTTCTATCAGCATTCTTTTGTTGGTTGGCTTGTCTTTTCTTTTGTTGTTGGTTGTCTTGCCCAAGTCAATCGTGCCTTTCTCTGCTTCTCATTGACTTTTGGTTTCCTTCTTGCCTTACAACCTCTCAGACCATTCTCCAACAACCTGGTTCTGACTGTTGAAGGGGCCACATCAACATCAGCTGACTCTTTCCATTCTCTGCAGAGGTCAGTACTTGTCAAGCGACGGTTTCCCATGGACAGCCGCACCAGAGTGCGATCCTGGCGTACAGTAGTGGCTCGCTTTCGTCCTCTTCCAGGCCTCTCTTCCAAACCGTCAGTTTCCAACCATCGCTTAATGGTAGTGTTGACACCTGTTTTGGAGCATCCAACCTCTGAGGCAATCTTTCGCTGAGAAAGTCCTGCTTTATGAAGATGGATAACCAAATATCGTTGCTCTGATGTGAGATGTTGAGGCATTTTGAAGCATATGATATTGCAAGCTATCTTCTGAGTTTAAATACAAATTTATGTAACAAAGAAGACAAGTAGGCAGACTAAACCCATTGCCAAACTATTTGACTTTGTGAGATTACAGAATGCACAACACATAGTGATGACATCACGTTTTACCACTAACAAGCTATGTGGTCGGACACTGAAGAGATAACTTGATGACACTAATTCTATCACCAATGCTGTAAAAGAAGAATGAAAGACTCCTGATTTACTTTACTAGAACAAGGAGAAATTTCTGCATCTAATGATGTACAATATGTGGCAAATGAATGAATTAATATGGTGCCAGCAGAGGTGCAAAGTTGAACAAAGGCGAGAATTATTGGGTGGTCTCATAATTTCTGACAGCTCTGTATATATACATGTATATATTTGATCTATTTATTATTCTTTACAAACTAATGTTTCTAAAGATAATAAATATGTTATACGTTTACATATAATATATGTAACTTATATATAACTTGTTTGAAGTTATCACCTGATGATAGTAGAACTATATCGATAGATATAGGTCAGATATCATATAGATATATCATATAGATAACAGATAGTAGAACTATATCTTCTTGAAACAGACTCTAGTGATTAGATAGCAGCTAAGTGAAATTTATATTCTAGATTATACTTATAATATATATATATAATATATATATTATATAATATATATACATATGTAGGTATGCAGATATACATATGCAGATATACATATGCAGATATACATATGCAGATATACATATGTAGGTCTGCTATCATCAGGTGATAACTTCAAACAAGTTATATATAAGTTACATATATTATATGTAAACGTATAACATATTTATTATCTTTAAAACATTAGTTTGTAAAGAATAATAAATGTATAAAATGTATATATGTCAGTAGTCACCTGACAAGAAATGACCTATATCTGCTTGAAACAAATTTGTAGTGTTTGACTCACAGCTAAGTGCTCATTATATTTTATATTGTACTAAATATATAAATATATTGGCTGGTTATTTTTAAATAAAATTTGTACTATTTAGTACCATATACACTGTACCTATTTCTTTATTTAATTTATGTGTATATGAGCTATCCTTTAAGGAACTATTTAGTACACGATACGACATTCCTTTGATCTTTGGAGAACACACCGATAAGAGTAATATGTCATCTGTTATTGTTTAGACACAACTCCCCATTTGAAATGAGAGTTTCCATGAAAACACCAACTGAAGCGCAGTATCAAAACTCATATGCAGTTTGGATAACAGCATTTAAAAATAGTAATTCATGAAAAGTCAGCAATCGTATATAAAAATGCAAATCTTTACTGAATAGGAGTTGTGTCCCTCTGTAGCCAATGTTGGCGATAAAAAAGTAATCAGCGTTGAGACATTCGGCATTCAGCAGGCATACGACCAACTGCACCACGTGTCCACCATGTTAATTTTGGGATAATTGTGCACATACTTATTACATATGACAATGTCATTCGGTGCATCGGACTGCCAGGGTACTCGTCTTAACCGTAATAAACGCTGTGTTTACTGTTGGAGCCAGGAAAAAGATTGCATCAGGTGGGATTCGAACCATCTTTACCATAATAAAAGCTGTGTTTACTGTTGGAGTCAGAAAAAAGATTGCATCAGGTGGGATTCGAACCATCTTTACCATAATAAAAGCCGTGTTTACTGTTGGAGTCAGGAAAAAAATTGCATTAGGTGGGATTCGAACCATCTTTACCATAATAAAGGCTGTGTTTACTGTTGGAGTTAGAAAAAAGATTGCATCAGGTGGGATTCGAACCATCTTTACCATAATAAAAGCTGTGTTTACTGTTGGAGTCAAGAAAAAGATTGCATCGATGGGATTTGAACCATCTTTACCATAATAAAGCTGTGTTTACTGTTGGAGTCAAGAAAAAGATTGCATCGATGGGATTTGAACCATCTTTACCATAATAAAAGCTGTGTTTACTGTTGGAGTCAGGAAAAAGATTGCATCAGGTGTGATTCGAACCATCTTTACCATAACAAAAGCTGTGTTCACCGTTGGAGTCAGAAGAAAAAGATTGCATCAAGTGGGATTCGAACCATATTTACCATAACAAAAGCTGTGTTTACTGTTGGAGTCAGGAAAAAGATTGCATCAATGGGATTTGAACCAGCAACTTCCAGCCAAGTAGCCACACACTTGAGCAGCTCGCAAAACAACCTCCCACCAACATTCCACAGTAATTGTGCAGCTACTTAATACACCTGATTATCTCTCAAGGTGAGCCAGACTACTAGAGCACTAGTAATTAGTAATAATTATATACTAATTATCATATATATATATTAAATTAATCATATAAAGTATATTATGGAACTGCTCCTCAAAAGTCATGGAATTAATTTTGGTTTATTACTACTGTATAGCAGTGGCTGTGGCCCACCATTTAGACCATTTGACATGTGAACCCCTGGCCAGAGTTTAATTCCCTGTGAAGAAAACCGGTGGTAATAAGGAGGGCATCAAATCACTCCTCTTTTTGCCCAAGTAACTGGTGCAGAATACTCTGCACTCTGACAGACAAACACCAAACTGAAGCTTGATGTGAAAAAGATGAGTTTAAACATTGCAATGTAATAACATTTAACTAGTTTTAGAGCTAAAGTAGAATTTTTTCACGTACGTACATGTAACCGACGAGATCCATGCATCTACAGTAATTGAAGAGCCTAGTGCTAAAAGTTCTCAAGTCACAAAATGGTCAACTGCAGAAAAGCAAAGTTAAAGTTAGAAACTTGTTGTGAAATCAGAGAAAGGTCACTAGGCATCCTTTACCTACATTATCAGGCTTATATAACTGTCACTACATTCACATTGTAAGTTCCTTATATCTCTTTGTACGATTGGATTACAAAAAGCTGAGATAAAAAGCTCGTCAATTGGACACTTAGGCAGTTTTGGAACAAATAAATCTTAACTGATTTAGAAATCATTTTTATGATAAATCTTGTATTATAGTTTATATTAAAAACGTGATAAGGGAGATATTTTTGTCACATAAACAGATTATTTACGATTGTTTCATACGAGTGTGTTTCATATTTTTCATCATTCACATGTCAACAGCAAATAATCCACTGTGTTTCCATGCTTCGAATGAGTTTGAAGTTGCTTCTACTCCAAATATTAAAAATGGTATAATTATTATTATATTAAATTATAAAAATGGTAAAATCTGACAGCATTCAACACCGTTTTGCTTCGCTAAATTTGTAAAAAGGCACTCCCTGGGAAATAACTATAGTGCAACTTTGAACCGTCGAAATGTTAGGGTGATAAGTCTTCAGCAGCAGGTAACTCCAAACCCTTTCCAAACAATGATACAGGCAACGATGTTCGACCAAATCGGATATTTTCAGTTGTACGAGACGCGAATGGTGTAGCTTATTACCATAGATATATATACCTATGCTTATTACGATCATCTTTCATGGGTACATCTGATAACATTTATTTCCCTATTACGCCTCTTCCACAATGCAAACTATGCTCGATGTAGTAGTTTGGATCTGAATCAATGACCGAAAAGATCCTTAGACGAGGAAAGTCATGTGACAGGTCATAACTATGAAGCACAAATTACTACACTAATTAAATAACAGTACAAATGTATATCAATATACTGCGCCTGAGAGCAAACATATCAGGCCATTGGATTGCACACAGATGGAGTCATTGGCGTAGTCACAGTCTACAAGGTGTTGATAAAGACATGATTTTTCGCAAAAATCAGTGTTTTTTGACAAGCAATCTTGTATTGATGTGTGTAACAAATTTGTAAACACTCTTCTACCATGAATTAACAAGTATGATGGAGATAATTGACCGCACGTGTAGTACAACGCTACAGAAGGATCTGATATTGGCACAATTCTTTCAACACGACAGAAATTCTAAAAAACAATTTTGGACGAGAAACAACATTTCACATCAAATTTTGCAATATCCAAAAACCATCAGTATTTTTCTACGATTTGACCTTTTTTGTTGTTTGAGGTCATCTGAATGCCAGGATGTTCCAAGATTAAAATCGGCAAAATTTGATCGCAGTTAAAATGCCTCGGAGAAAACGACCTCTCCAAAAATGACATCAATAGCCACACTTCCTGTTTGTCACTCTCGTTATGAGTTGCAGTATTACGCATATTAATTGACATATATTTTATTTTGTATTTGCTCATGATTGTTAGAATGTAACTACAACTATCCCCTCAGATAGATTACTGTAGACGTTTTAAATTATTTAAAAATAGTGTGGTTCGAATTTGTCCAATCGTCTTCCGCCAAAAACGGTGTAAACATGTGAGTGCTTGATGCTGATGAGATCGTATATTTATCGCTTATAGAAATATATTGATGTCATTTTTGGGTAAGTCTGAGCACATTTTCTCTTCTGAGCATTTTAACTCCGATCAAGTTTTGTCAATTCTAATCGTTATCCGTTCTAATCATTAATCGTCAAATATAAGCAGTAACAGTGTGGTACATGTAACAGAAGGTTTTTCTCACACACTTTTTGTAGGCTTGGTTAAGGCTCGACAGCAAGTAACCATACTACAGGAGGAAAGTGAGAGGACATCGTCATTACTACAGGAAGAAGCTAGACAGAAGAGAGCAGGTACTTTTATTTCTTATCTGCCTATAAGACTTTTCTCTCTCTCCCTTATATACGTATTTAGTCTCCAGTATAACCCAATGCTAGTAACCAATAAATCACCTACTAGTGTATATTATACTAGTTGTGGTACTACTCTGAAGGTCTGATTATGTAAGGCTGCTGTTGATCAATCATGACTTACTCCTAGTAACTTTATCTAATATCCATCCATTCTTAAACTTTTTTTCAATATTTCTTTGTGAGTGAGCTTTTAAATAAGTTTAGCATAGACATGCTATTTAGAAATTTAAAATATTTAGAAATATTAAATATTATAAATTAAATATTTAAAAATAAAAAACATGGAATTTAGAAAACAATCTGCAGTCTCAAGTTGTAAATTGAAAAAACTTTGTAGTTCATCTATTGAAATGCATTTACCTCAGCATTAGCACATTTGTTGATTTAAAAAAAGTGTTTTAAAATGATAGTTTTACAATAAAAACTGTTTCATGATACCCAAAACGACAAAGCCAAATATGGAATCAAATCGGAAATATATTTTCGCTCATGAATTATGAAGCAACATGGTTTTTAATATGTTAGCTAAAATTAGTAGGCATTTATATGTGTCTTTTTATGAAACTTGCAGTTGTAAGACACTCCTACATACATAGATCAATTTATCTAGCAAGTGCAGCAAGGGAGAAAATGATATTTTTAAGGCTAATTATGAAGCTTTCATTATTCAAATCAAATTTGAAAACTTGCACTGATTTGACCCTTTACGTTATATGACAACATTCACATAATATGATGCAAAACTTTACATAAACTCTTCACATTTTTTTGGAATTTGTGTTAAAGGACGTATATGTTATTGGAGTGTTATTGTAATATCAATCAGATATACATACTGGTGGTTGTCTGCATCTCTACATCTCCAGCACCATCCATGACAGCCTCTAGGCCAGACCAGATAGCTTCAGATTACACCAACAAGTGTCATCTGCATTGAGAAATCAATCAACTGAAGCTCATACTGCTGACGCTATTACCTCTAGTATATTAGTTACCATAAAACCTTTATTTGAATGCTATGGTGCTCTATTTTTTAACAGTTGTACCATAGTGGTGTTCAAATAAAGGTGGTGTTCAAATAAAGGCGGCATTAAAATACAGGTTTTACGGTAGGTTACTAATGCGACTACAGAGAAATGTGGTAGAATGGAGCATCGCAAAAGATGGACCTCCAGAGTGCTATTTGATCGCTACGAGGCATAACAGGTCCATTATTCCAATTTCTAGAAACAAAATTTCAGAAACTGGAATATTATTCCAGTTTTTCATAGAATTTTAAATCATTTTTCAATTTACAAACTGAACATATGATAGCATGGCCTACGCTAAAATTTAGGGGGTAATCATTTAATACAGCTATATTTAACACAACAAAAAGCCTAAGAGTGATTTTAGGTGGCTTGACAAATTTTTTTAATTTTATTTAAATTATGTGTTAAATGGCACATAAAAAACCTTTTTCCTAAAATTATACCGGTGAAAATTAAATTTTAAAGGATATATCTGAAATGAACTTAATCATAAGACCACAGTATGGTAATATACAAATCCTGCCCTTGAAATTTTGAGCAAAACCGATGGAAACAGACCCAACCAAGATATATATATATATATATATTCTCTCTGCAACCATGAAACAAAAACAAATTATTTCCACCAGACAACAGCATTCTACGAAGAGGAAAAGGAAGTTGAATATGCTTTTTATTTTTGAAAAATTCAATCAAAAAGGATTAAACCTCAGAACGTATTAAGTTGTGTTAGAAGCCACTAAATATCAACTTATAAGTTCATAACTTACTTTTAAGAGAGTGCACTATGCTTTGTCTAGATGAAAAAACATCTTTTGCATGAAACAGTACTAAAATTAATATAGTGTAAGTTATGGTATGATATCTAATTTACAAACATGTCACAGTGCATTCAAAATTTCTCAAAGACATGACGCATTGAAAGTTTAAGTCACTGGAACATTTTTGCTTCTTGCCATTACTGTTCATATAAGAGTTTGCAAAAATGTAAATTGGGATCAACAGTCCCTAATTTCTCACTATTTAACTTGAGCCACATTGCTATAAAACTATCAGGGTTAACATGGTAGCCATGAATTTAATTATATTTCCAACTTTGGTGATTAAGTCTAGACTTTCGTGTCAACAATTTTTAACATTTTTGCATCTTGAACCTTTTCAACAAAATTACATCCATACATTTTATAAATGGTGTAAGCTTTTTATAGTATATCATTGCTGCTGCTTAAGGAAATGTTTGGTGTGGTGCTATAAAAAGCGTATAATAAAAAAAGTGGATGATAAGTACGACACTGAGTTTCCGCCATTGTCGACGCAGAACAAAACCCTTAAAATGGAAATGGTGGCCCTGAGAAGGGCCGAGGTGGTTGGTAGGACTACTGGCATTCAGAAATTGATTTTGACTGGCGAGTCCAGTAGCCCAAGAGGGTCACTAACATCCCCGATGGAGTCTACTGATGGGCGAATGATCTTGGACTATACTTCATGCCGTGGAATAGGGCAAGCATCACGGGCTGGCCTCCAGTAAGGCCGTCGGTCCTGCCGTGGCCTTGTGTAGCGTTGCCCTCGGTGATGGTGGTGGTGACGGGGTGAACACGCCCTCCGTCTCTCGGGTTCAGTGTGGGTAGACTGTGTTCTTCGGTGCTCAGCAGAGATGTGCGCATGCAGGAGAGGCTGAGTGGTGAACACCTCATCACAGGAGGAGCAGCAGTGTCTGTGTACACGAGCGTGCCTCTGTAGGTCATGCTCCTTGTTGCAAGAAAAATCGCAAAAAGTACACGAGTGCTTCATGCTTGTAAAAGCGAATGAACTGTGAATCAGTGTGTACCCGTATTTATAGACAGTCAGCATGCGTAAGAGAGTTGATGACGTCTTTTCTAAGCCTATAATCCGGCAGCTTCAAATTGCTGACTCAATGGATCTATATTACGTTCGTTGCAATTCAGACAAATTTGAATAGTCATTTATAAGGCGCACGCTTAACACTTGTCCAATGTAGTGTATATGTATGGGTTATACTAGCAATTTTTTTATGTTAACCATTTATTACCATATTGTTCTAAGATTTGTATGTTACTATACAAACACTAAAAATTATTAATACTCGTATTGCGTGAGTAGTTAGTGACAAATGTTATCGTTTTTGTATTCGAAATATGTTATTGTGGAATTGGTTGACCTAATTACTGTGCAGCCAATCAATTGTAGATTTTCCCTGGGATTGCTATATAACCTGTCAGTTTTATCATTGCTGGTGTGTTACTGCTTGGTACTGAGAGATATAACACCAATAAAGATACTGCGTTCTTTACAATAAGCTCTGCTTGATTTTCAAAAGCAAATAGGGTATAAAATTCTTGTCACCGTTTCTGACTTTAGCATTGTGATTTTAGCCAGCGTATCATAGCTGCTTTCACTATAAGTGCTATTGACCGAACATCAAGAACTATTGCGCTTGGCTTGCTAGGGTGTAATAGTTGAGAAAAGGCACCATCGAGTCTGCTTATCAGCTCACTCTTGGGTCTTTTTATCGGCTCACCCACGAGTCTTTTTATCGGCTCACCCACGAGTCTGTTTATCGGCTCACTATCGAGTCTGTTTATCGGCTCACCATCGAGTCTTTTTATCGGCTCACCATCGAGTCTGTTCATCGGCTCACCATCGAGTCTGTTTATCGGCTCACTCTCGAGTCTGTTTATCGGCTCACTCTCGAGTTTGTTTATCGGCTCACTCTCGAGTCTGTTTATCGGCGCACTTTCGAGTCCGTTTATCGGCTCACCCACGAGTCTGTTTATCGGCTCGCCCCTGAGTCTGTTTATCAGCTGGCCCAAGAGTCTGTTCATCAACTCATCGAGTTTGCGTGAACTCGCTCTTGAGTTGGGAGTTGTCTATCCTTGTCGAGCAGAATTTACTTTAAGCGTTAATATCATTATTAATAAAAGCATTTATTTAAACCTTAGCGGATAATAAACAGAAGTGTCACAGCCCTTTAGAAAGATGACAAAAGTCCTATTTGCAGTTGACTTGTACAACGTCTACTGCAGCCTTCCACAAACTCGTGGTGCAAAGCCTCGCGTGAACAATTTTTACAATAAAACCAAATATGCTTTTAATAGTCCCAAATATAATCATTCAAATCTATGCAATTATTTACTGTTCCAGGAATTTGAACGTTGTTAAGCGATACAAAAAATGCGCGTCCAAATGGGAAGGCTTTAAACTTAGTTCGTTTTGTGCGAATCGATTAATGACTGCGCAACATTTGTTCAGTAAATCACTATACAGATATTAAAACTTATGTTTTGAACATAAAAATTACAATGCGTAAAACTATATATGACAAATTTTAAAGCAATCGAGTAAATAAATATACGATATAAAAAGAATTTCTGGAGAAACATTTTTTCATTCCATAAGGGCTAAAGTTCAACCAGACTACAAGCTAATAAATTTGTACTGAAAAACCAAAAAGTAAGACTCTGCTGTTGTGTAAACTATTACACCTACTACAACAATGACTAGCACATCCCGACTATCATTAATTTTAAATTAGACACAACTGCTGAACTAGAAAGTGCAAGCATGTCAACACATGCGTTTATCGTATGCACCTTTTTAAAACGATTCCCAACTTGACGAACCCATTGTGCGGTTGTTATAACCTTAACATAGCCTTTGAACAATCGACCGAAAACGAAAATTCTCTAGAAAGCAACGAAAATGTAATAATAGCTTTTTAGATCGATGGCAAGCTTTACATCGAACCTGGAGCAAGAGGGTCGCAAACTAGACATCTTATTCAACCAACTAGATGTCGATTGTTCTCAACTGGCTCGCTCGTTTCAACGGCACGCGTGTAGTTCACTACTCAAAATGGGAAAGCAACTCTTAGTGTATGTCATGCCCTAGTCGATTATGATGCTTACTATAATAGGCTTCATGATAGATCCCACGCAGACCATAATCATGCATGCGAACTTATCCCTGATCATAAGATATCGATCGCTATTCAAATGTTACAAACGACAAGAAGGTAATACATGAATGTATGTGTGTATGCAAATGTAATTGACAAGATATTGGCAGATGATTCATCTAATGTTGTATACAATTGAGGAACAATGCCGGAGCTGGAATCCATTATTGATCCAACTTGACATGTTTTTGACTCACCGTTTAGTGTGCACCTAAAACCACTATATCAGTTAAACTAAGTGCCAAGCACATACATTTAAATACTACACAATGAGTTATAAGCATAACTTGGAAAACAATTGAAATTCACACATATATTATTAAAATAATGATATATATGAAGGCAAACTCAGACAAGATCAAATTTACAAATGAAATTTTTTTATTTTTTTTAAAAATATCAATTTTTAAATTTCAATTGTCAGTTTTTGGCATCTAAGTACTTATGCAAAAACCACCCTATCTGTACCTAAGCAAGACGGCTAATCGTGGTGCCTAAGGTTATCTAAGCATCACCGAATGACTTCCCAAGCAATTTCGTTTTACTCTCCAGTAATTGTCAAACCTACAAAATAAATTATCGCTATGCAAATGTCAGTAAGCAGGTCTTTATACAATGTAATAAACATGGTATGTAAAGACAGAGGAAATCATGCACTAACAGATCATTGGTATTTTTGAAATACCCAGAAGGACTTACAAGAGCAGAGTGGTGATCACTACCAACCTGTGTATACAACATTGATATAAGCAAGTTGGTATACCAACATTGCGTATACCAACATTTCAATGTCGGTATACGCAATGTTCAAATCTTGCCATTCTTTCTTTAATCTGGTGAACGAGACAACAGTTAAAATAAATATTCTAATAGACACTGAATTTTGAAAATAAAACTGATCGAATGATGGCAAATGCCTATTTTATTCATTTAGCCATTAAAGATACTGTACTGGTCGAGAAGACAATTCTCCACTACTTGCAGCAAGAGATCATAACTCCAACTTTACACAAACAGGTAATGACTTCTCGCAATTTATTAGATAAATGACGTAGTGAGAAATGGGATATCACGTGTTAAAATTTAATTAATTATCAAATTTGAAAGTATCTAGTGAAAATTATGAAGTTGGCGATTTGCCAAAACGTGCTTTTATTTCAAAAATTTAGATAGAACCAGCAAAAGCTTTCACTAATTCACAATTAAAGGTGAGTAGGTCTTAAAAATTTCAACTAAACAGCATCTAGAACAGATAGAAAGAAAAAGATGCTCAAATTATCTTTGCAAATATACCAACTGCTGCAACAAGAGAGACAAAATAGTAAAAGTCATCACAGCCGACGTGACGCTTGCATCATTTTCTTATGTATAATAATATAATATATGAAAAAGTATTATTAGTTATGAGTATTAGTTACAATATATTATTATAATATAATAATATATAATAACTATATACTATACTATAATAATATGTTAATAATGATTATTGATATAATAATATTATATAAATATTATTATATATAATAATTCTGTAATTATTTTATAATATATAATATAATTATCATATTATAATATATAGTATATAATTATCATATTATAATATATAGTATATAATTATCATATTATAATATATAGTATACTATAATATAATTATTATATTATAACATAAATTATATAATATATAAAAATATTATATGTTAACTATATTCAAACCATATCAGCATAAAATTAAACAATAAAGCCTTTTATTTTGATAACAACCTCAACAGCATTATTATTGTGCAGGTCACCTATCCGCTTTCGTAATACAAATATTAAGTATACGGTACTTAAACATACTTAAATATATTGAAGTATACATGAAACATGTTTCACGCCTTAAGAAGCAAGGATTTGCAAAAGGACACTATCACTCCACTCATCTTTTCAGCAGCGACCTTGATATCACTGATTGTTGACTGTTTATTGGACTGTTGATTGCTACGATCGAATATCATTGCTACGAACGAATATACTGTATATCTTTCTGGAGTGTCTATAAAAACAACAATAAAAAAAATGTAGAGACGTATAGGCATGTGACTTCACTAGGTGAATAAACAAAAGATAACATGAAATTGACAACCATTGAAATTTTTGCGTTGAAAGCTAAACACCTGATCAAAACCTAATACACAAACCTAATATACCACATAGTACTAACACTAGCTAGTTATAGTCATACATAGTACTAACACTAGCCAGTTATAGTCACACATAGTACTAACACTAGCTAGTTATAGTCATACATAGTACTAACACTAGCCGGTTACAGTCATACATAGTACTAACACTAGCTAGTTATAGTCATACATAGTACTAACACTAGCCAGTTACAGTCACACATAGTACTAACACTAGCTAGTTATAGTCATACATAGTACTAACACTAGCTGTTAAAGTTATACATAGTATGAACACTAGCTAATTATAGTCATACATACCCAGTCCTATAGACAGCTATAGTCATCCGAGGAACTATCCCTAGCCGACCCATCAAGGTTTGTGGTACCTGTCTGTCATGATTGAACTGAGTGTCTTATCAAACAAATGTTGGCTCACCAACAATTGTTTGATAAGACCAGACAAGAACATTTGTTGATCACGCCAGTAGGACTTTTCTGCTGAAATCAATCTACAAATAAAACTTTATGGAACAAACTGCTAGAAGAATCGATTAAAAATTGATCTAATTTATTTCATGAAATGTAAATGCTTCCCGCGAAACTTTAGTTTAGCGTGATGGTTAAGGAAAGGATAAAATCAGCAGACATTTAAGAGCTATTGTGTCTAGTTTTAGAAATAAAGAAGAAATCTAGAAATGATAAAGCCGGCTATTGAAATGATTTCTCTAAACAATAGAGCATGAGTAACGAATTAACTCTATGAAAAATATACTAAAGCCTAAAGGTTTATCATTATTTGTCATCAATGTAATATATGTAGCTCTTGTAAAACACGTATAGTTCCAGAAATATTCTGGCCTGTGCCTCAAGCCAGACCTTGGTTACAGGAAGTTTGTGAACGTAATCTAGGCTACAAAAGAATTTGGATTTTTAAATCTTAATTTAAATTATATGTATATATATTATATATATAGATATATTATATATAATATATTATATAATATATATTCTATACATATATTATATATACAGTCAAACATGGATAACTCGGCCATGGATATTTCGAACACATTGTTAACTCGAACGGATTCTTTGGTCCGTTCATACGCAATGATAAATTCCTTTAGATAACTCAAACTTAACACGGTTAACTCAAACAGTTTTTTGCCGAAGGAACAAACTTAAAACAAACTTTGGCTTGTTTTAATCCGAAAGAATTTCGGATTAAAACGCGGAGCTTTTAATCACGGAGCTACGACTACTCTGCCTTCCTAGCGAGTAAAGTGCTCCCTATAGGTATATAGTATACGTACATGTATTTCCCCGTACCGTATAATGGAACCGATTAGGAGACCGTATAAAACCTGATTAATGGGGTCGCTAGCACGTCAGCTATGTTACGGCCAAACTAACAACGTTAAAAACTATTAGCGATAAAAATTTAATAAAGATCGACACAACATGCAAGATGCATATTGTAAGAGTGATTATATGCGGATATATAAGGATAACACACCTTTTCACAGACTACACTCGATAGGTTTCTTAAATGAAACAACTACTCAGATGTGAAGCATGCGTTTTTGGATTGGTCGTAAATGTTTACTCGTGTGAAGTTTTAAAAAGTATCCAAAAAATTAGATATTTTTCTGTCAGTTAAGATTTGTTTGTAGTTTTAGGTGATGTGACTGCCAAGATGTTTTAAGATTAAAATTGGCAAAATTGATTCCTGTTAGAACACTCAGAAGAAAAAGATGGATTTCTTTTCTGAGTGTTTCGACGACGATCAAGTTTTGCCAATTTTAATCTGGAAACGTCCTGGCGGTCACATCGCATAAAACAACAAACAAATCTCAAGGGATAGAAAAATCTCTATACTTTCTGATTAAAAATTTTTAAACTTTACATTAAAACCATTTTATTTAAAGCAAGCCATTCACGCTTTTGATTTATATTATAGTTTGTATATGTGCATGTATCTACTAATAAATACATGGACTTATGACAGTGCTCTGATAACTCGAACGCTCTGATAACTCGAACACTTTCACTCGGTCCCATGAAGTTTGAGTTATCCATGTTTGACTGTATACAAATCTCAGTGTTGGTCTTTTTGTTAAGCCCGTGTCCAGTTAAAGTAATTAAAACCGAACGATGAAAAATCTACACGCCACTAGATTTCATCTTGGACCTCAAAATATCAAGGCAGTGAATTAACTAACAAGCTACCTACACGAAAACAACGGAGTTATTGGGCAAATAGTCATTTTATTGGTTAAGATACTCACTTTTACAGCGCTTGCTTGGGGTTAATAACTATCACTGTTGATGGCATGACAATTGTTAAGCTGGCCCAAAATAGGGGTATTGTTTTAATAATGATTTTACTAAAGATCTAGCTTTCCAGGTGAGTTACTCAAATTCATTAGGTAATTATTATATTACCAGTGCAATGCCAGACATTCAGCTAGTATGTATATAAATTGATGTTTTGATGAATTTCCAGTTAATAGCGATTGGTTAAAATACGAACGCTGGCAGTCCAGTGCTACTAATATTTACTATAATAAGAACAGTGTCCGTCTGTTTGAAGTCAAGATTAGAGGTTGTGACAAATTGTGTTGGATGGAATGTGAACTCAAAAATTTTGGCATGGTAGATAAGCATTCCAACAACTGCACCAAGTGCCCACCTTGTCCTGTTCCAAAGTAAATTGTGCACATAGTTATACACCTGACAATCTCTCATAGCACTCTCAACAGCCAGGGTAGTAGTAATAATAATTTTTACTATAATAAGAAACATGTTCATCCACCCATGCCAGGGTTGAAGGTTAGGAAAAAAGAATGCATCGTTTGAGATTCGAACCCGTGATATTCGACTTACCAGCTCATAACTTTCACACCTGGGCTAAAGGTATGGCCACACGAAACGATTTTTTGTTGATTCTGACCAAAATGAACGAAAAACACAGAATTACTCAGCTGAAAGTCGAAGAATTGTTAGAGCTGTGCATGCACACCAAAATTGTCAACGAAATGCTTTTAATTTGCTAAACAAATTATTAGCGAGCACGATTCGAGCAGGTTGTGCAATTTTTATAGTCTGAAGCACATAGCGCGACACGCAAGAAAAATACTAACACAATTTGCCATAGTAAATATGATGCAATTGACTTGATTGCGCTAAAAATAGTAATTCTTTTTACAACGGAATTTTTGTTGTTATAAAAGAAATTAATATTATTAAAAAGAAACGATTCATGTAGCCATGGTGTCCGAACGATAAAGAATCAACAATAGCGCAATTTAGGCAGTTGCATCGTGTGTACTATGTCGAATCGTGCTGCTACTTTCAATGTGTGTCGTAATACGTGTCTTGGTCTTTATAAATTGCACAAGCTGCTAGAATCATGCTCGCTAATAATTTGTTTAGCCAACTGAAAGCATTTCGTTGACAATTTTGGTGTGCATGCACAGCTCTAACAATTCTTCGAATTTCAGCTGAGTAATTCTGTGTTTTTCGTTCATTTTGGTCAGAATCAACAAGAAAATCGTTACGTGTGGCCGTGCCTTTTTAGTTAGACTTCCAGAATATTAGGATAATTCCATTCTCTGTGCTTTACCGGGATGCTTAGTAACCTGTCCCGGTACTAGTGGACTGCCAGGATACTAGTCTGTACTACAACAAGAGCCGTGTCAAGGTTGGATGTTGGGAAAAAAATTGCACCACACAGGATTTGAACTCTGATAATCGATTTAACAGCCAGGCCCACTACCAACTGCACTACTTAACCACCTTGATGCATTACGGAATAATTGTGCACATACTGATTACACCTGTGCACTAGACTGCCTGGATACTAGTAATAGTAATACGCAATCTTGAACATATACTGTTGATGAAAATGCAAATGAATTGAAGTGAGTGATATAAGTGAGTAATCATTTCTGACCAGTAAAACATCATTACCAATTTGTTTTTTTGGAAAAATTTAAAACTCTGAAAAGCGGCAAAATTCGTATAACTCGTACTTTACGCTTGCTATTGTCTTAAAGTGAAAAGCTACAGTCGCTAATGTTTTCTAAAACAAACACAAAGCTAAAGTACGATCTAAGAACATATCGAATTCCGATTTCAACTTATATCAATAGTTTGTAACAGTAGCAGTCAGTTACTTATAAAAGAAAAATTTTTCACTATTCTTTTCATCATTACTATATAGTTGTCCGGCAGTTCCATGAGCCTTAAGAGATTGTGTAATAACTATGTGCACAAATATTCTTAGATGTGGAAAGGTTGTTGAGTAGTAGATATGGTGGTGCGCTTATATTACCTATACTAGTCTCATAAGCCGTGTACATACAGTACACTATATAGTATATTACTAGTATATTGGTAGTCCAGTGCATGTGAGAGATCGTCATGTGTAATAACTATGCGCACAAGTATTCTTAGATGAACAAGGTGGTTGAGTGACGAAGTTTGTGCAAAATGAAATATCATGGTTTGATTCCTGTGCAGTGCAATAGTTTTTTTTCTTGCGTGGCTTCGAATTGACAGACACAACTGTTATTATGGGGAACATTTCATGAATGCCTGCATTGCTCCTACATTAAAAACAACAAATTATAGCATTTAGTTTAATGCAATGTATTAAAATACATTTGATTGTTTTGTGTGATAAGATTGTTATGAAATTTTATAATTTTGCTCAGTAAAAGATTTTTTAGTCTTACTCGCTGTTCCTGCATCATAATGATAAAATAGTGTAGTTATTTCAGCTCAGAGCTTAGAAAAAACTTCTTGAACTTGGAGGTAAAATACTAGGCCCTAATTGTTTTCAATGTTTTATGCATTCATATCCTAATGTAAAACTTTTTTCTTATTATAATCTGAAAAATGAAACTGCCGGCAAATAGTTCCACATAAATTAAGATATATAACTACAACAACATGTCACAAAGTCTACGTTTACCTCCACATGTTCAATGTATATGTAGTTTTATTATAATTTAGTTTTTTGCCAATTCTGGTAATTTTAATTACGCATGGCTAACACTTGGTGCTGTTTATGGATACATAGCATGGTTTACTGCGCCTATTGCATAGTTTTTTTTAAATATAAATGAATGACGTCTAATCCAGCCTTGCGCAAACTCAAGGTGCAAAGCCTAACGTGCACAAATTTTCAAATTAAAACCAAATATGCTTTCAATAGTCGCAAAAATAACTATTCAAATCTATGCAACTTTTTTGCATTTCTAAAAAGTTTGACGTTAGCAAGTAATACAAAACAAACGTGTGCCACTGTGGAGATTTTACACTTAGTGCTTTTTCGGCGAATCGACTCATAACTAAGCAATATTTATTCAGCAGATCACTGTACAGATATTAAAACATATTTTCTGAACCAAAGGGCCTCAATGCGTAATACTATATACAACAAATGTTTAAACAATTGAGTAAATAAATGAACAATAAAAAGTAGGATTCCAGGTGAAAGAGTTTTTCATATCTCTGGGCTAAAGCTCAACCGGACACCAAACTAATGACATGAACACTCCATGACTCATCATGGATTTTCCCGATTGCGCAATTGATGTGGAAAGCACACATACCGTACATTAAGAATATTCTAGAAGTTTTTCATACAATATATAAGTAGGCAGTGCTCTGCAGTACGAAGTTATTTTCAGAAGTTACTAATCAGGTTACTAAATATTTTGCTGAGACAATGTTTGTAAGTAAATTTAGTTATATTTCAATGAGATATTGATCTTGCTCATCTAATTGGCCTAGTGATATTTATTATGGATTATTTATTATTTATCATTGATCATCTAATTGATCTGGTGACACAACTCAAGTCAAAAGAATGATAAATGGTGATAATACCAATTGCTGTTTTATTGTTGTATGGTAAACATGCTAATGGTTGAATTTCTTTGAATATCGTTTACAATATATTCCCATTATAATGAAGTACACTGTTCACCTGCAGGTTAATAGGCAAAGAAAATTGTATGGATGTAGTGAAGACAACTCTCATTTTGGCGCCTCTAGGTTAGTTTCTTGAGGTCAACTTGCTGTGCTCTGCTGAAACCATCAGAGTGCACTGAACCCAATGTTTCTTATGGTACAAGCTGCAGGTTGGTTGGAGGAACTTCATGGTACCAACAGGACAAAGCTGAAATCAACTCACCTGTGCCCTGCTGAAATTAAAACAACTAGCTTGCCCATCCTGCCGGAGTTACTTCACAACCAGGGTGATGTGGAAGGAGTATGTGGCGGCAGTGCATCAGCGGTCTGTCAGCACGCAGACATATCCGCCTAATCCCAAAAGCGTCCCAAGACCAGCAAAAATGGGACAAAGAGAGCAGTCTCTTCGAGACCGCGTTATGTGGGGCCGAGGAGACACGTGTAGCAGCGTCAAAATTTTGAGGATGGTGCCAACACCAGTGAGAGAAAGAGAAGAGGCTTCTCAGATGTCATCCAGCAGGCAATCAAATTTTCTGGGTTTCGATGAGCTTGATGCTATGGTCATGCTATAACTTGGTTAACTCCATGGAGTTATCTTCCACGGCTTTTTTCAGAGTCACACTATTTTCATACAGTTTGTGTTTTGGAATACTACGCTTGATTTTCTAGTTTACTATTCCAGCATATAAATAAACAAATCCACCAGCATATATACTTATATTTTCTGCTATTTTGAGAAGCTACTGTAAACAAATGTATTAGCATCCTTGATCATCAATCACTAATCTAAAGCAGTGCATGTTTAAACAACCTGCCTAGTAGTTCTACCAGACCTGTAACACAAAGAGTGCCGAAAATAAGGATTCACTGGGTCAGCACAAAATTGAACAACTTTTATTCACATAAAACACATGTAGTTTTTGTAGAACACACCATTTTATGAGCACTTGTTTGCAATTTTTCTGTATACCTATTAGATTTCACAATACTCTGCAATTATTTGTGACACATTTACTTTTAGACTTCATTTAAAGCAGTTGACTGCAGGTGCTCTAAATTTCATTATCCTGTTAAGCAAGACTAATGAAAATTATGACTAGTAAAGCTATGAAATCACTTGTTGTATGGAAATACTGTGAAAACAACATACCAATAGGGATTGCAACCAGACCACAGGATAAGCATATAATACATACAAGTAGCAAAACACCCAAAGACATCAGAAGATCCAATAATTAAAAATCGTCAGAAGCAAATTAGAAACTTCAAAATTGAAGAAATCAATCCTAGAAAGTGCGTCAACACCAGATGGAGAACACGACGAAGGAAGTCGAAGCAATTAAACCCACCAACCACCATCACCAAGAGACCACCAAAAAAACATTAGAGAATAATCAAATGAGTCACATACAGATCTGCCATTCTTGTCAAACATGACCTAGATACCAGGAGTAAGTCACGAGCTCCACCCTACATATCGACATCACATGCATCAGCTGAAGACTTACGCAAACAAGGTATCTCCACACTTCTGACGAAAAGCATTGAACCTTAACACGCAACCTACACCCACAGGCTAGCCATTCCACAAACCAGACATCTATAAAAGGGAACGGCTCCAATGACTCAGCATCTCTATCTCCATCCTTCTCTCTTTTCGAGGGCCTCCTTGGACGCTCTCTCCTCTGCCTGTTGAGAAGCCTCTCTCCCCTCTCGGGAGCATCCCTCTCTCTTCCCTCTGCCTCTGCCCTTTCCCTACCTATGGAGCCTCCTTCGCCATCATCAGCTGATCCTCTTCTACTCTTCTATTTCAACTACCGAGCCTCTACATATAAGGACAGACATGACGCTCATCTGACTATGAAAACTCGCAGCCGTATGAACCGAGCAAGCAATCATGGACGACTGTTTGAGTAAGGGTGTAACTTTTATTAGCTATTTTAACCTCTTGTCATTGATATTATTGTTTAGAATTTTGTTAGTTGTGTATTTTAATTGTTGGACCTATAGAATAAAGAATTAACTTTTACTAGTAAATATCAGCTTACAACAGCTTAACACCTTCACTTGTAACTGAACCAGTAATAATCAAATTAGTTCCCACGAGCTAAGCAAAAGTGCACAAACTCAACATAGTCAAAATACAATAATATGACAAGCAATTTCAACACTGATGTTGTGCGTCGACATAATTCCTTCACAACCACACATAACGCACTTTTTTAGACTGATTCAGTGACAATTATACTGGTACTTATATAGCTCATGTATAAGAAAAAAGGTGTGTTGTTAAGATGTCCTAACAGAGATTACATAGTTCAGTTCTACGTAAACTGAAAATGATACTATAATGTATGTCTCTGTGTTATGAAACTTTATTTATAGCAATACAAGTTGAAACATATTTCCTGGCATATTAGGTGTTTCCTGTTTGCATAATTATTGTAAGGTGTTAATGCGGAAATAAACCACGGCAGTCTGCCAGATACACGCCCTGAAACCTGACTAAGTTTCTGAAACATGGTGGCGGCTTAGGTGATAATCCACTGCAATCGCCCTACGCGTCGTCAATATGGCAAGTTTGCTGCCTCCGCCAGCTGAGTTAGACCTCAAAGCACCCGATTTGGCCGCTACTTGGCGCCGGACATTCGAGAATTACTTGGTTGCTTTAGGGATAGTTGGTAGCGCTGAGAAGGACGAGGCTAAGAAAGTTGCTATTTTTTTGCACTGCGGTGGTGAAGACGTACATGAAGTGTACACGCAGACTACATTCTCGGAGGAAGAGGGGAGTTAGAGTAAAGTCATAAACGATGTTTTAGCAAAATTTGAAACATATTGTAACCCTAGGAAAAACAACATATATAATAGAAGACAGTTTTTTGAAGCTAAACAAATTGAGGGTGAATCATTTGATATGTTTTGGCTTAGGATTAGGAGATATGCAGATTCTTGTGATTTTGTTAATCAATTAGAACTGAACACGAAAGATAGAATACTTTTTGGTATGCATGATTCTAGATTAGCTGAACGTTTGATGAAAAAGCCAGACGATGAATTAACATTAGAGAATGTAGCAAAGTGGTGTAGGTCAGCTGAGTTGAGCAAAGCTAGTCGTGTGTTAGAATCCACACATATAGCAGAGGCTACCGCAGCTCACCCCATTAAACCTGGTCAGTCCCAGCGGTTCAAACCTAAACGACAAGGTGACAAATGTCAGAAATGTGGATATGCGAAGCATTCACAAAGTAAAACATGTCCAGCAAAAGAAAGTTCCTGTCACAAATGTGGTAAAGTTGGACACTTCCAAAGGTGCTGCAGGTCTGAGGCAGTTCAGGAAGTGGAAGAACCTGAGTTTGAAGCTGACGAACTCTTCTTTGCTTCTGTTGAAGATGAATCTAAATCTAGCCCGTGGTATGTAAAACTGAAAATTAAAAACAGTGACATTAAATTCAAAATCGACTCCGGAGCAGATGTGACGCTCATGACTGATGATACATACCAAAAGCTGCAGCCAGTGCCTGAACTGACACCTACCAAAGCTGTTCTCAACAGTGTATCTGGCACCATTGAGTGTAGAAGGACGTTCATGGCAAAAACCCTAGTCAAGGACAAACTGTATAAGTTCAAGGTTTATGTAGCAAAATGTACTAACAATTTATTATCTAGAACCTTGTCTGAGATGATGCAGTTAGTAAAGTTGAACATTCATGAGGTGCACAGGCAAAGGGATCAACTGAAAGAGCTAGGGTGCATGAAAGGGTCGGCTGTGAAGATCCGGCTAAAACCAGGAGTGGAACCGTTTAAAGTGACAACTGCTCACAGGATACCCATACCATTGATGGAGGCTGTGCATGAGGAATTGCAAAGAATGCAGCAAATTGGTGTAATTGAGCGAGTAACAGAACCCACTGATTGGTGCTCACCTATAGTGGTTGTACCAAAAGAAACCAGACAAGGTCGAAAGAAGGTCAGAATATGCGTTGATCTCAGAGAGCTTAACAGAGCCATCAAGCGGGAGCACTATACTCTTCCTACTGCAGATGACATTATAACAAAAATGGAAGGAGGTAAAGTGTTCTCTAGTTTGGATGCAGCCTCAAGCTACTATCAGATGAGACTGGATGGTGAAAGTTAGAGGCTCACTACATTTATTGGACCGAAAGGAAGATACTGTTTCAAACGAGTCCCTTTTGGAATAAGCTCAGCCAGCGAGATATTCCAGGCCAAAATCAACGAATTCTTAGAAGGCATAGATGGAGTAGTTGCCTATCAGGATGACATTATTGTCACAGGACGTGACAGGGAAGAACACAATCGGCGTTTGAATATTGTCTTTCGACCGTTGAGAGACAATGGGGTGGAGCTAAATAAGGAGAAATGCACGTTTGGAGTAGAAAAGTTGAAATTTCTGGGACATGTGTTTAGCTCAGAGGGCATGAGCGTGGATAGCAGCAAAGTTGAGGCTATCATGAACATGAAGCCACTAGAAGATGTTACGGGGTTGAGATCGATGATTGGTATGATAAATTACGTGGGCAGATTCATCCCTAACCTTGCCAAAACCATGAGACCAATGTCAGACTGATTGAAGGAGGATGTGGCATGGCAGTGGGGCCTGGAACAGCAAAGTGCCCTGAAAGAGGTACAAGAGCAACTCCTGACAGCTCCTACTCTGGCATTTTACAGCCCAGATAAAGAGACTACAGTAGCCGCTGATGCTAGCAGCTATGGACTTGGTGCCGTCATTCTACAGAGAGACAATAAAGGTAATGACAAACCTATCGCATTTGCATCTAGAGTCCTTACACCAGCAGAGTGCAGATACTCGCAGAAAAAGAAGGAATGCTTGGCAAGTGTATGGGCATGTGAGAAGTTCGATCGGTACCTGCGGGGCTTGGACAGTTTTCATTTGGTAACAGACCACAAGCCACTGGTGCCTCTCTTCAATGGTTGTGATCTCAATGCTGTCCTTATTAGATGCCAGATACTGTTAATGAGGCTAATGAGATACAATCCACAGGCACAGCATAATCCTGGAAAGCGTCTGTTAATAGCTGACTGTTTATCACGACACCCAGTGCAAAGCTGTGAGAATAAGAATGATAGGGAATGATAAGAATGAAGTAGACCACTATGTGGATGAACTGTTAGAATCTTTACCTGTGTCAGCATTGCTTATTGATAGAATCAGAACGGCATCGGCAACTGAAGACACCATTGTACGGGCTATGAAATTTACTACTGAAGGATGGCCCAGGTATTTAAAGGATGAATCTGAAGCGCTCATTGACTTTCACAGGAATAGAGCTCACCTAATTATGGCAGACGGACTCTTACTGCATAATGCATGCATTGTAATTCCCACTGATCTGAGAGAGGAAGTATTGAATGTGATTCACCAGGGCCACATGGGCATAAATGAATGTAAGCTCAGAGCTGGCGTAGCTGTGTGGTGGCCACAAATTAACAAGGATATTGAAGGCAAGATAGCCAGATGTGGATTGTGTCAGAAAACTCGACTTGCTCAGGTAAAAGAGCCTCTCAGGCAAACCCCGTTGCCTGAGGGACCATGGAGAGTTGTTGGAACTGACCTGCTGGTACACAATGAAATGACATATGTCGTCGTAACAGATTACTTCTCGAGGTACATAGAACTGGCGCACCTGACAGAGACCACAAGTGAAGCCCTAATTAACAGGCTTAAAGGAGTATTTTCTCGGTGGGGTGTGCCTGAAAAGATAGTCAGTGACAATGGTCCACAGTATAGCAGCAAAAGCCTTCCGCGAATTTGCTAACAAGTATGGTTTCGTGCACTTTACTTCGTCACCGAAATACCCTCAATCAAATGGACTAGCAGAGCGTAGTGTAAGGACTGTCAAACGCATATTAGATCAGGAGGATCCTTTACTAGCTCTCATGGTATATAGAGCCACTCCTATTGAGGCTACAGGTGTCTAGCCAGCTGAGCTCATGATTGGCCGTCCTATCAGAACTACAATGTCGTCGCTACCACAGAACATGATGCCAACCAATATGACAGAGGAGGATGTGCATGAACGAGATGCCCGATATAAGGAAAGGACAGCCAATAGATACAATCAAGGCTCTCGTCCGTTGCTTCCGCTAAACCCAGGTGATCAAGTTAGGATGAGAGATGACATTGAAAAAACCTGGTCAAAGCCTTTGACAGTGACAGGAGAGGCTAATGGCCTTCGTTCATACATTGTAGAGCGCCAAGAGGGCCAAAAGTATAGGCGCAATAGAAGGCATTTGCAGTGGATACCAAAGGCAGATACTGATGATTTGACACCAGGGATTGATAATGATAGAGGCAGCCAGGTGTTAGATTCACATAGTATGGCAACGCCTGTAGTCGGCCCAAAGCCCCCACCAGTCACCCGTTATGGCCGCAAGGTCATAGCGCCCACTAGGTTGATAGAGAGAATGTAAAGCAGCTTTTATTGGAAGGTTTTTCAAAATTTGGCACTGATCCTTGTTGTTTTTAGTTTTATGCTTTTAGTTTGTATTTTGCCATGTGCTTTATTTTCTAATATGGACAATCAGTCTTAGGAGCCTTGTTCCTTTATATCATATAGTTTACTCAGTTTACAATGTTATGTTTACAATATCTATATAGGTTATGGTTTTCAAAAGGAGAAGATGTTTCCTGTTTGCATAATTATTGTAAGGTGTTAATGCGGAAATAAACCACGGCAGTCTGCCGGATACACGCACTGAAACCTGACCAAGTTTCTGAAACATTAGGGAGCAAATAATTCGAACATACATTAACGCAAACGTGGGCAATTTATAAAATGAAACTGCTAGGTAAAGGCATATTGTATTACAAATATGAACGTTTCAGTCAATAAAACCAGCAAAACACTAACTACAAATAATACCTTGATAACATAGTTGTGAAAACTTACAGCGCGCTATGGTAGCACGACTGTGACTACTGACCATTCTATATTTTATTTACTAACACTGGTATACTAACAACATTGAATTAAAATTATTAAAAACCATCGGTTTGAAGTAAATTCTGATCGTTGAGGATAGCCAACTCCCAACTCAAGAGCGAGTTCACGCAAACTCCATGGGTTGATGAACAGACTCGTGGGTGAGCCAATAAACAGACTCGATGGTGAGCCGATAAACAGACTCGATGGTGAGCCGATAAACAGACTCGTGGGTGAGCCGATAAACAGACTCGGAAGTGAGTCGATAAACAGACTCGATGGCGAGCCGATAAACAGACTCGGGGGTGAGCCGATAAACAGACTCGTAGGTGAGCCGATAAGCAGACTCGATGGGGGAGCCGATAAACAGACTCGGGAGTGAGCCGATAAACAGACTCGATGGTGAGCCGATAAACAGACTCGATGGTGAGCCGATAAACAGACTCGATGGCGAGCCGATAAACAGACTCGTGGGTGAGCCGATAAACAGACTCGGGAGTGAGCCGATAAACAGACTCGATGGTGACTTCTCTCAACTGTTACACCCTAGCAAGCCAAGCGCAATAATCCTTGATGTTCGGTCAATAGCATTTATAGTGAAAGCAGCTATGATACGCTGGCTAATATCACAATGCTAAAGGCAGAAACAGTGACAAGAATTTTATACCCTATTTGCTTTTGATAATCAAACAGAGCTTATTATAAAGAACGCAGTATCTTTATTGGTGTTATATCTCTCAGTACCAAGCAGTAACACACCAGCAATGATCAAACCGGCAGGTTATATAGCAATCCCAAGAAAAATCCACAATTGATTGGCTGCACAGTAATCAGGTCAACCAATTCCACAATAACATATTTCGAATACAAAAACGATAACATTTGTTACTAACTAATCACGCAATACGAGTATTAATAATTTTTTTTAGTGTTTGTATAGTAACATGCAAATCTTAGAACAGTATGGTAATAAATGGTTAGCATAAAAAAATTGCTAGTATCACACATACATACACTCTACATTGGACAAGTGTTAAGCGTGCGCCTTATAAATGACTATTCAAATTTGTCTGGATTGCGATGAACGTAATATAGATCCGTTGAGTTAGCAATTTGAAGCTGCCGGATTATAGGCTTAGAAAAGACGTCATCAACTCTTACGCATTCTGACGTCTACAGATACGGGTACACACTGATTGACAGCTCATTCGCTCTTACAAGCATGAAGTGGGGTCCAAGACCATTCGCCCGTCGGTAGATCCTATCGGGGACGACAGTGACCCTCTCGGGCTACAGGACTCACCAGTCAAAATCGATTTTTGAGTGCCAGTAGTCTCACCCATAGAGTTATCTCCCCCTAGAGTGATAACTACACGAGCGTTTCCGGTGCCAACAAGGAGCGTTTAAGCCACGCCTCTTTTTTGTGCTAGTCAGTCGTAGTGATTGACTAGATCAATAACATCAGCCATGAGAAAGGTTAAACAAGGAGCATGAATTTCCAGTTAAGATAGTAATTAATGCTCATATTAAAAAAATGATGTTTATAGTTTATTACTCTAATATATGCTTATTATTTAAAGCAATTCAATTCCTACCAGGATCAATAAACATATTATGGAAATGTTTACTTTTTCATATCCATTTCCATCAATGATATACAGCCCCCACAGCCCCATACAGCAATGATATACAACCAATGATATACAGCCCCCTGTATATCATTGTTTCCATAAACATAAATATTTCCATAATTTTAGGGAAATGAATATGGAAATTTTATTTTAGAAATATGGAAATGTTATTGAAATGGAAATAACATGGAAATGTTATTGAAATAGAAATAATATAGAATTGAAGTAGGGAAATGTTATAAAAATGGAAATGAATTATGGAAATGATATAGAAACACTAAGGAAAAGAAGAAGGGAAATGTTATAGAAATAGAATATGGAAATGAATTATGGAAATGTTATGGAAATGGAATTAATACGGAAATGAATTATGGAAATTTTATGAAATGGAAATAATATGGAAATAAATTATGGAAATGTTTTTGAAATGGAAATAATATAGAAATGAAGTAAGGAAATGTTATGGAAATAGAATTAATATGGAAATAAATTATGGAAATTTTATGAAATGGAAATAATATGGAAATAAATTATGGAAATGTTTTGGAAATGGAAATAATATAAAAATGAAGTAAGGAAATGTTATGGAAATGAAAATTGTGACATACACGTAATCCCTGATACCTGCATGACTTGCAAAGGCACTGAATAGATAGTGTTAAGTAAATGAGTTAATGCAATCAGTTACTCATAGATAAGATAGATAGTCATACTGGGGTTGTATTACATTAGTGTGATGGGAAGCTAGTTGACTGCCATCAACTATGAGCTGTACTACCCGAGTTGCCCGAGTAATAAAAAAGTCTTTGGACAGAAAATTTATTTTTATATAACATTTACCATTCTAACTTTTAAACTTCATATAATGAGAAAATATTTTTAAGCAGTTCAAATGAATTAATAGAAAAAAGAAAACAACCGTAATGGTTTTCAAGCTTTTTAAAAAACTACAACTTTTAAATTTCACATCATGAAAGAAGTGTTTTGTTGAAATAAATTAGGAAAAAAAACTGTAAATGTGTTTAAATGTAAAATAATTAGCAAGTAATGGCTAAATATAATCTGTTTAGCTATGATTACAATAAAAAATTATTTAATAAATAAAGTAATAAAAAAGTCTATTTTATTTTTAAATAGTTAAAATTTAGTATAATTAAGTATAATTTATTTTTATCTAACATATAACAACATTTGCCACACTTTCAAGCTTTTTGCTTGCTTACATCAAGCAGCGATGTCCACTAACTAGTGGACATCTTTGCTTCAAGCTAGTCTATGTATTTGATTGATATGTATTGAAATCTAATATTACATGCAAGGGCTGTTTGTGGACTGTGGGTCAATGAATCACTCTATCACCATACAATGTCAATACTTTCAGTTGATGGCAGTCGATTAGCTTCCCATCACACTAATGTAATACAACCCCAGTATGACTATCTATCTTATCTATGAGTAACCAATGATATACAGCCCCCCCCATGTGTGGGGGCTGTATATCATTGGAGTAACTGATTGCATTAACTCACTTACTTAACACTATCTATTCAGTGCCTTTGCAAGGCATGTAGGTATTGAATTGCTTTAAATAATAAGCATATATTGGAGTAATAAACTATAATCATCATTTCTTTAATATGAGCAATAATTACTATCTTAACTGTGGAAATTCATGATCATTCTCATGGCTGATGTTATTGTTCTGTCAATTACTACGATTGACTAGCACAAAAAAGGGGCGTGGCCTAAACGCTCCTTGTTGGCACCGGAAACGCTCGTGTTGCTGAATGCACAGTTATCACTCTAGGGGGAGATTACTCTATGGTCTCACCAACCACCTCAGCCCTTCTCAGGGCTACCATTTCCATTTTAAGAGTTTTGTTCTGCGTCTACAATGGCGAAAACTCAGTGTCGTACTTATCATCCATTTTTTTATTACAGGTTGTCACTTTACAACCATAGCTGACATAAGAATAGTAGAGTATTGTGTCACCCGCGTTAAAAAATTTTAAAAAATGACCATACTAATAATTACTAACTTGGAATCTAAATACTCAATCAACTCAGCTTGCATATATATACACTATATATATATACTCAGCTCAATCAACGATCTTATTATCCTCTTTTAGAAATCATATTATTGTAGCCACTATCAATTTTATTCTCAATTATCATATTATACCACATTATATTAGCTTTAATTTTTAAATATGAGGTCAACAGAATACTATTTTCTCATGAAAACCTCAATAAATAATATTCACAAACAAACACGAATGAACAAAAGCGCAAAAAGTTAAGTTTTTACGGGTGCGGATCGCTACAAAACTTACCCATATCCTCAAACTGCGAGAAACGATAGATAGTTAAAAATCTATAGATATTAGCCGAAGTTTTCAATGTTGACTAAGCTTCAAACTACAACTTGATTTTTACAGCCTCAGAACTTTCTTGTAGCACTTCGGCTTCAGTGACACAATAAAAGACGAACAAATGTATTGCGTATTTCTATTGCCCCACACACGTTTCCGAAAGAACTGCTAAAAGAAGGCGGGGTTTCGATGCGAAAACTCGTGAGATAGTTTTGCGAACCGGGGCCTTGGTAACGCGTACACTTATAACACTGTTATTAGCACTCGTGCGTAGGGTAAATTGAGGATAGCTTACACGCTCGACGATTGACAACAATTTTTTTCTGCTAGTTTAAACGTACGATATAATCCTGGGTGGAAACAGAGTAATGGCGGAACAAGATAAACAGGGGCCTAGCTATCAAGAGCCGGGAAGTTTTGAAGCTCACGAAGAAGAGGGTATGGTTTTATATACATGTAATGGATGCTACTGTTCGTGTCATGTTCAGACCTGCCAACCCACGAGTGGGGCAATGCGTGAGATTTGGTTTTGGGGCAATTGATGTATCAATGATAGTATATATAAAATTTTGGAAATTGGGGCAAAAATCTCACGCATTTCTCACGCATTTTCATTTTTCTTTGGGGTGATTGCGTGAGAGTTGGCAGGTATGGTCGTGTTTCTGAGCACTTAAGGATTTTAGTTGCTATTTACTAGCTTCTTGACAGGCTAAAATGTGTGAAACAGTAAAATAGTGACATACCTCAATAGTTTTTTTATATCCTAGGCCTATTACACTTTTATGTGAGCTATTGGGCGACAGATTTCACTAGAAAAAATTGACTTAATTCTAATTGACATTTTGGTGGATATTGCATGTTTGTTCGGTGATATATCAGGCAATTATACGAAAATATCTTTATTAATGTAAACCTTTATTGGCATCATTTGTGATTAACTACTAAGCGCTATAAACTTCAACCATGTAGTTGTACTATTGGTTACATGCATACTAAAATATTTTGTTGCTGTATTGTTTTAGTGACTGTTTGTTACCTACGAGCAAAGGCTACAAGCTTTTTATCTGTTGAATTAGTACTGATATTGTTTGGTTAACATTGTTTAACATTTGTAATACATTCAAGTACTGTGCATATTAATATTGTAAAATATACGAGCATTAATTTTGGAGATGCTCAAAGTTTATTTCCTTTTCAATGCAAATCGTTTCACAACAGGAATGCATAATTGCGTACATCGAGGAAATTTTTTCTTAATGCAAAGGTGGATTATTGAGTTTCTAATCAGATAGATCGGGGCATATTTATATGGAAAACGAAAGTTCTAAGATTGCCGATCGAGCTAAAAGTTATATCGAGCTAAATATCACTAAATATTACTGCTAAAAGTGACAGCATTACAATGATGATAAAACAGATGCATAAGAACAATAGATATGGTTTTATTGAATGCGTGAAGTATATTTGTGAAAATATTTCGACGAATAAGGTTGCATGAAAGTGTAAACAGAAACCATCTAACACAACTCCGTCACATTTGAGCCGTTTTGGAAAGAGAATCCAAACTACGGCGGTCTCGTGTGGCTGCGATTAACTGTTCGTTTTTGAGCTTTTAAGAGCTTGTAATCACATTTCCACATATTTTGTACCTACAACACAGCAGAGTGAGACATGGCGAATCTGTTGATACTAAATAACTGTGATGTGAATTTTGTCGCAAGTCAACCTTTAAGTTTTAAAACACCTAGACGTAGTTTTGTGCTAGCTTTAGCTAAAGAATCCATTTAGGATCAAAGTTTGCCAACTACAGGTGATAGTTGTGTTACATGTATGCGTCATCGATATACTGTATGTATAAAACTCTGATTGCCTTGCAACCATGCTTGATACTATCATGCTGATGAAATAATAGGAGCTGTGATTAAAATGCTTCATAAAAGATCGCTGCAGACGGGGCTCGAACTCATGGCATTCAGCATCCTGTACCAATATTCTGCTAACTGCACTAATCTAGCTTCCTTCCAGATTTGTCCAATTATTTTTACTATAATAAGGACAGTGTCCACAGTGAAAAGGCTTCGCGTAAGTGAAGAGTTATAAATGTAGACTGCTAGAGGTCTACAATAACTAGTGTCACAACTAGTGCTACAAATCTTTGAGCTTCGAAGTTGGGGTTTTGATCATAGGAATGAGGAAGACATATTTACATAATATAACTCCCAATTGTTTGTAGCTGATGAGTTTACATGCTACGACAAAATTGTCGCACAAATCTGCGTTTTCTATATTAGCCTGTTGCGCTTTTAGTTACAACGAAGCGCAATTTTTATATCGCGACTGACACTATTAAAATGTGTCCAAGGTCAAATTTCAATGTCAAAAAATGTGGGAAATTTCTGTCTTAAATTCGGAGTTAATGATTTTTATTTCAGAGATAATATCTATAAAACATGTGCGTTGAAAACAGAGCTGTGTAGGGATGCTGTAAGAACATCACTAATGAAGGCGATGAAAATCCAATCTCCGATCGCAAAGATTTATGCAATAATACGAATATTGATGTTTACATCATACACAGTAGCCTACTTGGTTGTTGATACGATATTTTCAAAAATACCCTCCTTGAATCGTAGGTTTAAATCGCTCCGAAGAATTACGTATATATGACATTTGAAACCATTTACTTGCTGCGAAGATGAAAAATTCAACAAAAATTCGTAGCATGTAACACTAGTGAATGTTACTTTTGTCTCATTTATCATGCAAAAGCAGGCCGAACTCGAGCAACGCCTTGCTAAATCTTCAAACTTTTATATTCCATATAAATGCACCATGATCTATCTGATTATAAACTCAAAAATGTGTCTTTGCATGAATTATAGACCCTTGTTTTCATGGATTGTTGTCCTTGTAGCAAATTGCGTTTAAAATGAAAGAAATCCTGAACAATGCGGGGGCTCACTGCTAGTAGATAATGAACAGTAAATATTTGTGGCATAGCAAATTACTATATCAAGAAAGTTATCTCAAATGATTACAAAGCTAGAGAGTGTTTATTACTCACTCGACCACACTCAATGCAGAACTAAAACATTCCATTATGAAAATAACATCAATGCATTCCAAGGATACATATCAAGACTGGTTCACATTATATCGCTGTATCTCAGCGTTGATGCCACAATACTTCGGTGATGATAACAATTTTCACACTATCACAAACCCATCCGCATTTGTATCAGTAAATATTCCGTGACGTAGTGTTGTTTGTTGTTTTTTGTTTGTGAAACCTTGTTGTTTTCGCGTGCTTAAATAAAATACTAATCCTGCAGCGACTATCATAAATGGAAATAAATAATGCACACTATCAGCGACCACGACTTACTATCGCCGAAATGTTTTACCATGTACAGGTGTTGGTCGATGCTCGGCGAAATATCGGCAAAGTTTGACAGCTGCAAATTTTTGCGACGTATCTGCATTGCTTCGACGATGCCATTAGTTTACGGTTCACATAATGGATGATGGATGCCGAAAGGAAAACGCCGTCATACAGCGATATAGTGTGAACCAGCCTTTAGTGGTCGATGACATAAACTGGGAAGATTTGAAATCAATGAGCATAATGCTGTCAGGATTTGTACGTTTTCTTTTTGTTCACCATTGTCTTTGTTGCTAATAATAGTTTGTTTTGAGGTCAGCAGACCATCACACAATTCAATGAATGATTTGATTTTAATAGCTTTAGACCGTACCCTAGTTGATTAGACGTACTGTTACCATGGTAACCCTCTCCACAAATATATAGACTATACCTAACTCAGACTTCTATAAAACCTAGTTGTCTCAACAACGTCTAAGTGATTCCGTTATTGTGTTCGGTGACTATTCAAATATTCATACATGCCAACTTCATTTATTATTTAAGAGTGTGCATAGAATGTCTGACCCTATTATGATGAAAGTAAATGTTTATATTTCATGTTGTGCTATCTAATTAAAATATGTGCATTAATGTATAATGCATAAACGTTCGAAACTGGATCAAAAACTCAGTTTATTGATTAGGCGTTGAATGGAAAACTTCTCAAGTTGCGTCTAAGAATTATTCCAGTGGAGCCAACTTAACAGAAATAAAATAAGCTAATATAAATAAAAAATTTGGATATATTATTTGTCAACTAAGTCCTATATTTTAGACATTTTAGAGACGAAGTTTGTTAATGAAGTAATGCTATATTTTAGATATCTTAAAAGTGGCATTTGTTGGCAAAGTCTTATTCTTTTGGCTTTAGTTGCTAATCATAATTATTAACAGACGAATATTATGCTTTCGGCATTTGTCAAGATTACAAAAAAGGATGAAATTGAACACTCTAAAAAAGATTTGTTTTTAGGAATTAGTACTTTGGCACTCTAGAGAGCCGTAAAAGATCGTCAGGTTCACTGATAAAGCACAGAAAATAAGTATATGTGTAATATGATATATAATAATTAAAGAAAATAATATATAGAATAAGCAACAATTATTCTTTAAAACTCGAAAATTTAAACAATTTAAAAAAATAGCAAATGCAAAAGGTAATATATGTTAATAATCAAAATTGCACATTTATCATGTGCATACTGTATATGGTATATGGTAAGAGCAATAGAACGCCAAGGACTGTATAGCTCAGTGGTCAAATGTGTGGTTTGAGAATAGCGAGCTTTTAATTCCTAGATTTCAATAGCTATACCTGGACAAATCGAAGTACAGACAGACACACAAACATTGACATTTATATATATGGATTATTCTTAAAAACCCAAAGATGGTGTCGGTCCACCAAGCCGAATGTTTAGAGTTTGAATCCAGTATGAAACAGTATATTACTCCTCTAACCCTGACTTTGGACTGATGGACAAAACTCATCTTATAGTAAACATTTGCATTCATAATTGCATTTTTTGCACACATGATATCTAGCAACAGCTTGAATACATTTCGGCATCGAGGGTTTCCAAGTGAAGACTCTTAAACGTGTATTCTATCATTGATCTGTCTTCCCACTTTGAATACATTATCAGTAAGTTCTATTGATTTTCTGCTTTCAACTCTGCTTCAACAAAAGCTAAATATCGTTGACGTATCGAGTTTCCGTTTGCATGAAAATTTTTAAGACCAGTGGATATCAAAGCTGCTATTATCGATTGTTGAGTAGCAAAGACAACAATAAGTGTGTCGTCTGCTCTCAAACAGTGACCTGCTCTCAAACACTTTTACCAAGCTTTGCATTGGCCTGAGAAAGTATTTAATGACAAATTCTATTGTAAGACAACATTTTTGTCTTCACTCTCTCAGGCAAGTAAACCGTAGGATTTTTATCAGCCTGAAGAATAGTATACCTAAAAGTGTCGTACAAATTTACTGATTACTGAATTTGTATTTTGGTGTTGCTTTTGCGAAAAATGTGACCATGTATAAATGCGCTGTAACTTGAGTATTATATACTTTCTATGACTACTTTTTTAAGCTACTAGCATATTCTATGTCACTAACAAAGTTCTTGCAAGGCACTACACTCACATATATACCAAAATATTTCGCTTCATGTTGTCCAGCCTCTAAATACTACGCTTCATGACCATACTTGGTACAAAGCCGGCAGTTTTTATTTTAATTAATTTTGTGAAACAGTTTTGAGGTGATCATATTGTAAACACGGTCAAACATGTTTCTCAATTAGTGTTTGAGTTTGTATTGGTAATTAATTTTAACAGCTGAAAAGCATGTAACAGGTTATTCAAAATGTATTTCATACGGTTATAATACTATTTACAAATTTAAAGATTTCAGTTCTAAAATAATAGTATTAATTCTCAATCCATTATTATTTTAAAAGAGCTTTCCTGAAATAAATTTTGTGATAGTTGTGTGTATTTTTGACATCCCTGCTGAACTTTTAGCAGTTTTGATTAGTTTCTGACAGCATTGGTGTATCTGTGACAGCACTTAAACTTTGGTATCTATCTTACTAGATGTTCACAACCAGTTTTATAATCAATATTATGTATCTCAATACTTTGTTGGTTTTTATGTTGAAAGTGTAGCAGTCAGAGAACAATCAATAGCTCAGTTCTAAACACTTCATCCAACACTTTACCACTAAAAACGCTGAAAGTATCCTCGCTAGAACTTTAGCCGTTTGAATTTTTTTCTAAAAAATCATGGTATGCTGTTTTTATGCCTCTGGTGTCTGCTTAACTCACTGCAAGCCGAGGCTGTATGGGTTATTTAGGAGCATTGTCATACAAACAATAGTTCTGTTGCCTTGTCTGCACATGTCTGACGGAACCTTGAGCAATATAAGTTTGGATGTCATTCATGTCATATCATATATTATATATATATTATATATAATATATTATATATACAATATTATTTATATAATATATTATATATAGTAGATATTATATATAATATATATTATATATATATTGTTTCAATAATATTATATATATAATATTATTTACATAATATATATATTATTTATTATTATATTGTAATATACATGATATATTATATATTACAATATATATATAATGTAGTATTATATATAATATATATTACAATATATATAATGTAGCGTTATATATAATATATATTATGCTGTGTATAATATATATTATATATATATTAGTAATTGATTTTTATTGTTTTATGTAATAGCCGAAACAGTACTGTCTGTAGCATGAGTATATGATATATTATATATAATATATATATGTAATTAATGTTTATTGTTTAATACAATGTATTTGTAGAGCACTCAAGCACCTGCTGTGAGATATGTCTGATGCTTATATCCATCCTGCTCATCATCCTCACGCTGCCCTTCTCTCTCTGTATCTGTATAAAGGTCAGTTGATTTTATCTCTATTTGTAAAGGAGTCCGAGAATAGATAAGCTTCAAGTCGGTTTTATTCTAATACGGCATTAATAATTAATTATATTATTGATTATAGGCTGGCATAGGTGGTTTACCATTGCTGCCTTCTAAATCATACATTCAGTACCAGGTTTTCAAGGATACAAGTGTTATAGGGCTGAAATATCAATATACATTTATATTATATATGTAATATAAATATATATATTTATATTAATTTATATATATACAGTCAAACTCAGATAACTCGCCCTCGAATGGCTCAAACACATGGTTAAATCGAACGGATTTGTTTGGTCCGTTCCCACGCAATGATAAATTGCTTTAGATAACTCGACCTTAACATCGTTAACTCGAACAGTTTTTTGCCCAACGGCTACCGAGAAGATTGTTATCACTTTAGAATATCACTTTATTCCAAGCCATAGAGATAAACATCAACTTTTAGTAGTTCTTAAGCGTCATTATTACCATCATCAGCAAAATATTTTTGTTAACGACCTTTCTAAAGGTTTTCAAAAATTAAATTTTACCAAACATCCGCTTTGCGATGGCCTTTCGAAAACAAGGAGAAGCAAGGTAATCTACGGAAAAACTGAACATACAATCGGCAAAATTGATTTTGGTTAAAACGCTCAGGAAAAAAGATGTCTTCTTTTCTGGGCATTTTAAACACGATCAAGTTTTGCCAAATCTCAAGTGATAGAAAAATATCTATACTTTTTGATAAAAATTGTTAAAACTTTACATGAGAGGCCCTTTAACTTGCAACAAGCATTCTATACTTTTGATTAATACATAGTTTGTATATGTACATGTATCTACTGATAAATACATGGACTTGTGACAGTGCTCTAATAACTTGAACGCTCTAATAACTCGAACACTTTCGCTCGGTCCCGGGAAGTTTGAGTTATCCAAGTTTCACTGTATATATTTTTTTTTCATTTTTCAACTCCTCTGCTGTAATGCCGGTCAATTGGAGGTGGCATTCAAATAGAGGCTGGCGGTGCGTTTTTCAAATGGTTCGTCAGAATTTTGGAAATATAAGTTTAGCCCATTTTCTAGCGAAGCGAATGTCGCCTATATTTTGCCCACTTTTCTGGTGGAACGATATTAAACCCTTTGGATGCAATAAATCTGCCAACTTACCTCCAACTTGTCAAAGATCTCTTAATAGATATGATTCTCATGTTTGTTAATGAACCTGCAGAAGATGAGACCACTACTAAGATATGTTGGACCACCCACTAAGATATGTAGGACCACCACTATGATACATAGTCTGCAGACGAGCAGTTGCCGTTTCAACAAACACATCTCATTGGCAGAAAAATTTCTCAAAATACAAGCAATCTGTTGAAAGAGTATTTGTTATCAAGGAAGACTGTATTTTAAAAAGCTGTCACTAGAATTAAGTTTTTATACAGCGATAGTGTATGGAAACCGGACGAGTATAACTGGAGTGGCTCAGAACCTGGTCACTTGACGGGGGAATTTTCTGTTTTTGTCACATGTCTTGCACATGCCCAGTTGCATTTAATCATGTATCATGATTAATATTAGACACTGGCCACAATGCTATATTCTATCACAGCAATATTGCAATAATCCTAATAACCCAATACTGTTAAGAAATATAAGATAAGATATTATGCAAAAATGTGCATAAATAGTTGCAGAATCTTGCATAAGATTATTGTACACAGAGAGGTATTTGGAAAATGTATAGAAAAATAGAGAAACGTATAAAAAGAATATAAATCTCGAAAAAATTGGTAAAATTTGGCATGAGATATTAAATATTAGACAAAAACAGAAAATTCCCCCGTCACTCCAGTTATACTCGTCCATGGAAACCTATGAAAAGCAGGTCAATAAATGGGTAGGGAACCTATGGCTCTCTAGCCATATGTGGCTATTTTGATTATTGCATTTGGCTTTTTGATAAATCAGTGGAATAATAATCCTTAATTTGGTTTTTAATTTAATTAACATAATAGTACTATTACTAATACTGGTAACAATGAACAAAATAAAAATGATATCCATTTAATAAAAATATATTTTAATTTGCAACTTTTTGATGTGGTGCGCGTGGTAGAGAGTTTCTAGTGCTTTTTGTACTCCGCTCTGCGCAGGCCGTCACAGAGACCGAACAAGACATTTTTAGATCGAAAAGGTAAACCCTTCAAACCAACAGATTGCTAAAAGAAAAAATTGTTATTTGAACATAGTTGTTCGAAATAAATCCAGTTTTCTTATACTCTAAAATTGATCAAACATATTAAATTCGTTGGTCTTCCTTTTCATTTTTATGTTTTCGAGATTCAAAATACACATATGGTTCTCCTAGAATTGAATTTTAAAACATGCAGGTTTTTTGGCTTTCTCAGTCAAAAGGTTCCTGACTGTTGGTTTAGAGAATCAACCTAGCTTTGGTGAAAAAGACAGCAAATGATGACAATTGTTTGAAGTTCATATTATCGACTCTCCTTTTAGGTTGTACAGGAATATGAGAGAGCTGTTATATTCAGGGTGGGAAGGTTGGCATCTGGTGGAGCTAAGGGTCCAGGTAGGTTTGATGGCTATGTAATACTACATTTGGTAGCAAGCTTTCGAGTACGATTGTTTCCTTCCCCAAAGTCTGCTTTTACTTAAAACAATGTGATATCGATTGGATGATATGCTCGAAAGGGGACAAGCTTATAGATGAACTTTAGCGAAATTTCAGTAGCTTTTATCAGAAAACATCGGTATTTTTCTATTATTTGCGACTGTTTTTGATGTTTAGGGTGATCTGACTGCCAGGATGTTTTGAGATGAAAATTGACAAAACTTGATCACAGTTAAAACACTGAGATCAAGTGTAAGTGAAATCATATACATGTAGTTGCAAAGAGACTGACAGAATAGAGACCTGTAATGCTGCAACTGGAATGCTATAGCCGATATCAACTGTAGTAATTCATGGCAGCTACTGACATCATTTAAGGCTAGTTCACACTATATCGCCATTTCTCAGCGTTGTCATTTCGGCATTGGTCGTCGCTTATGTGAACCGTAAATTGGTGTCATTGACGAAGCATCGCTGACACGTTAGGAAAGTTTGCAGCTGTCAAACTTTCCCGATGCTTCGCCGAGCATCGACGACCGCTTTTCAAATGGGAACCATTTCGGCGATAGTAATTCGCGGTCGTGGATAGCGTAATTTATTCATATTCGTTTATGACAGTCGCTGCAGGACTACTTTTTGATTCTCGCCTGCGAAAACTTTTTGATTCTCGCCTGCGAGGTTTCTTCGCGAAAATAAAAAAAGATAAATGTCACGGAGTATTTTCTGATGCAAACGCGGATGTGTTTGTGATATTGTGAACATGGTTATCATCGACGATCGCCGGAGTATTGTGGCATCAACGCCGAAATACGATATAGTGTGAACCAGCCTTTAAGCGCGTAATTTGCTTCTGAGCATTTCAACCGTGATAAGGTTTTGTTGATTTTAATCTTGAAAAGTTCTGGCAGCCAGATCATCTCAAACGTCAAAAACAATCACAAATGATAGATAAATATCTTTACTTTTTGATAAAATCTACCAAAGTTTTATGTAAGTACATCTTTAACCAGTTAATGTACACATGCATGCCCTTGTTAATATGCTACTAGAGAAAATGGTCACATACAACTTTTCATTTTCGGGACCTTTAATATTATGAAACTAGCATTAAACTCGGCATTTCATTGGCCGATCAACGCAAGCACGAAAATTACCTGCCTCGTCAAACTTCATGAAGAAAAAACATCGACCTGCACGTTTAGCGCCAGCATATCTGGACATTGTCCCTTTCCATATATCACTGCCTGTACTGCGCCCTTGAGAAGGCTATGCACTGGCAGCATGGCATAGTAATACAGCATGGCGTGTGCCTAATAAGCAGCGTAATTATGATAAGGGTAGACTGCATGCTGACTCGTATCTCTATCTCCATAATTACTACTTGATGCTGTTATACACATAAATATTGAGTGAATTCCTTATACAACACTAGCCAGCTAAATTAGATGCGTAGTAGGAGCCATAGCAATAGCATAATAGTTAGCCTTAGGTCAATGTAAACACTTCTCACTGTATGGAACTTGTTTATTCTTTCCGTATTGTATTTAAACACTAAGGCATTTAAGCATCTTTTGTGTACATTGTAAAAATAGGTCAATAACCAGGCCATAGTTCTCCCAGTATGAATATAATGCTAACATTGCATCATGCTTTGGTCATAGCTTTATATATTAACCCTTTCGCCGTGTCAAATTCTCAAAACCTTGCGATCTTTGTTGGAAAGTTGATAATATCGGTATTCTGTGGACATACATGGCTTGAACTCAAATTTATTTGCATTAATTTTTTTTCTACAAAAGAATTGATTCATATGTATTACGTATAGTACGCTTTAGAACATTCTTTTTGGCAGACCGATACCACGGTCCGTACATCATGTTTTTATGTGTGTTCCTTTATCTAGAGCATCACGATATTGCGATTTAATTGTTTGGTAACAATTTTTAAGTCAGGTATTTTGAAAACCGCCACCAATTAAAGAGATGTCGTCGATTGTATCAACGATATAATCGTGTAATGGCGCTTTATCTTATAGGCCTACCTATACATTTAGAATTTTCAGAGTAAGCGATCCTGGAACTAAAACACATAAGGCTTCTAGCCTTATAATAAGCTCATATCATGGCCTTTCACACACTGGCTTTCATGGGATAAATGTTTCTAATTATCACCAAAACAGTTTCTTTTAAAGTTAACATAGAAATTATCAACAAACATTTACAAGTTATTGTACATAATAATAATATCGCTATATATCGTGAACCGTCTATTTGCAAAATTCAATCGAATTATCTAGTGATCTTTGAAAATTGTGAAGTATTTTATTAAAGAAGGTTGATGTATTTGAAGTATTTTATTTACAACCGTTATGTACCTTACATGATGACAATATTCGATGGATTTAATAATTCGCAATTCCGTGAACAGTCAATTCCACGAATTATTGAATTCCGCGAATAATTAGTGCTATTTTTAAACACAAGAGAGAATAACTACTGCCTCAAATTAAAAACTAGTCGCTAGGCAGAAGTACTAAATGTAGCTGAGTTCCAAACTTTTTTAAAATCATCGCCGGGGCTTTAGATAAATAATATATAAAATACATAATAATAAATAAATAAATTAGTCCGCGAATATGCATGAAAAAGACATTTTGCGTGAAACTTAACTCTGCAAATATATTCATACTGTAGGATATTTTATAGGTTGTGAAGGTTATAGTCGCTCAAACCTTTATCATTGTTTGAACTACTATAGCCATCACTTTCCTCATAGTATTCATCGTTCACATCGTCACTATCGTTTGAATTAGTATCATATTGATCGGATAAAAGATCATCGACCACTACGGGATCAAAGGTATTCTGTTAGCTAACATCTACCAAGATACCCTGATATTCTAGCCTGTCTTGACAAACTGTTGTTTTTGCGGAGTTGTCCACCCGTTGAGCGTGGCGAGCAAAACAATAGCGTGTCCCAAGACGCACTGCACCTGGTGCATCAGCTGCACTGAAAGGGAGTTGTTCTTTTCCGTCTATGCATCTTGGCTGCAATGTAATGTCGGTCGCTCCATTGGTACTCATAATGGATTTCGCGCCAAAATTTATGTAGAAAAAAATGAGATGGAAGCATTCAACCAGAGACCATTCTCTGCGGTAAACTTTAGTAGAACCAAAAGCAGCTCTGTGTGGGCATGGCTTTAGATGTTGTCTCATAGACCACACATAAAATAGGGTAGTGTAATCACTTCCATGTTCGTAATATTTGAAATATCTTAGCGAGATGTTTTTATTAGGCTAAGATTATCTTTGATATGGCCTGCGATCAAGTGAATAACTCTATGGACTTAAATCCGTTATAGACCACACATTCAATAGGATGGTACATGTATAATCAAATATTATAGTCATCAAATATGAAACTATCAGATATTTGTTTTTATTACTCTAAGGTTATCTTTTATATATCTTAAGATTCAGGGAATAACTCTATGAACTTATACCTTATAGACCACACACATCAAATGGATGGTATAATTACTTATTGTATTCATTAAACATGAAAAGTCATAAAGAACTATTTTTATCAGCCTTAAATTCAGTGAATAATTATATTTTAGGTCTCTTCTTCATCTTTCCATGCATGGACAACTACATCAAGGTTGATTTGCGAACAGTTACTTTTGATGTGCCTCCACAAGAGGTACGTAGCCCGTTTTGCTCAGAATCCATTTCTTTCATTTTTCCTGCTGCATACCTTATCAGTGTGTTCGGATGCTAGGTGAGTTACACATGTTATGAAATAGTTTGCCTAAAATGAAACTATGTGAAACCAAGAAAAAAAAGCACGTGGAGTGCCCTTGGCATACGCTATGTTTCCATGTTTCCATTATTCACAAATTTAAGCGAATCCGCAAGCTAACTGCATCATGGAAATGGCATGAATCCGCAAGCTAAGCGAGTTTTGCAATTCGCAAAACTTTATCGAATCCATCATGATTGCGAATAGTGGAAACCGCACTTGCAAATGATGTGCATTAAAATACCAGCTATTCAATTTTAAACATTTTCATTACTTCCGTCGTCCTTTTTCGATCAGTTTCACATTTTTGCTAATTTCCGTCGCTTATTATCAACTTATAGCGTACGGTTCCTCACCTTTTTCAACAAGGCGCCAGAGTCGATCCACAGCGTGCAAACGTCCATAGAAACACTTAATTCGCACGGTAACGCAGCGTGTGCACAACTCCAAATCTGCATGATGTGTGATGTTTTCGTGTCATGGAAACATAGTAGTGTATATCACAGTATGTGGTCGTTGATGCCACATTACTTCGGTGATCATCTGTGCTAACAATGTTCACACTATCCCCAAACACATCCGTGTTTACATGAGCAATTAGGCATAGCATTCTCATTATACGATTCATTTGCGTAAACAAGTAAATACTCTTGCAACATCTGAAAACATAGATGAAGCAATCCGTGACGTGACAGCCAATCAATTCGCTCAAGTGGTACACATTGCACAGGCTATCATGGGTGCTCACCAACTATGATGAAGTGAACTAATCGGGAGAGTTTGAATGCCGTGGCGTATCCGCGCTGCCCGATGATGCCATCGATTTATTATGCACAAAGTCGACAAATAACCATTGGGAGGACAACTCTGACATAGTACCAGCCCTTTAACCATCGACCTGTGATATACACTGCAAGTTATGCTAAAGCCTGGTTCCCATATACGCTGCAAGCACCAGCGACAGCACCACAAGGCTATCAGCGGTCAAATGTGAACCTACGCTCCGAGTACCGCTGGTAGTTGCCGGCGGTCAACGCAAGAGTTCAGCCCTGTTCAACTTTCGCGCAGAGCCATAAACAGAACTTTTTTGAAATGCGCTGTACAGGTGAAGGTCAGCATTTTCAAAACGGCATGGCAGCTAACATTTTTTATGCAATTATTAGCGATGCAGCTTGTGAACAGAAGCCTCCATGTCTAGCGTCGCAAGTGTTTTGCTGCGCAAGATTACTGCCGGGGTCTCGCATTCGATATGGGAACCAGGCTTTACTATTCCCATCTCACCATTTCATCTGAATACGGCTAGTGAATTTGGCAGAAGTCCCAACATTGTATGCCAGCCTTCTATAAATAGCATAGGATGAGTAATTTACCAAGTTTCTATACATTGAAAGTGTAGGGACACCTGGTGAGTCATAGCATTAGGCTATGCTGCCCCAACAAGCAGATACGTTTCCATGGTGCTCTGTAGAAGAGTGATGGCTGTGAGGTTTATGGGATTGTTAGCGATGCGTCCACAAGATTACTGTCAGCTATGGCGCCTTACAGTGCCTCGCCTTGCGGGTTCACAACTCAAGTTGTACAACTCGAGTTGCCGTGTTGTCCAACTCGGGTTGCCGAATTTTACAACTCGGCCTGGGTTTATGATTAACTCGCGTGGTGTTATACGCAAAACTAACACGGGTTTGTAAAAAAGCAAAGTGAGTAATTGGGGTGTCTCATTGACAGAACATTTACAGAAATTTAACACTCTTAATTTAAATGTATATACACATTTGAATTATATAATTATATTGGCGATATTTATTTCTATAAATATAACGAGACAAAAACAATTGTAGAATGTAAAAAGCAAACTAAAAACAATCTATATGAGAGCCGGGCAGCGAAATTTTTTTCCCAAACAGGTTTACATACGGCAGTAAAATTTTGGCTCATGATTGGCTTTAGTAATTGAGTTTTAGTAATCAAAACCCTTCATCATTACATTGAAAGTCAATAGTTATAATTAGAGAGGAACACTAAATTCCAAAATTTTATTCAAAATGGCTTAAATTAATGAGTTTTAAGTGAGCCCCTCTTACGTTTTAACAGCACTTTTTGAATGATAACATCAGTTTTGCTACGTTATTTAGAATTTTGTGTTCCTTTCTAATTATAACTATTGATTTCTAATGTAATGATGTAAGTTTTGGTTACTAAAGCTCAATTACTAAAGCCAATCATGAGCCAAAATTTTACTGCCGTATGTAAACCTGTTCGGGAAAAAGAAATTTGCAGCCAGCCGGGCAACTTCTTTTTCAAATGAAAAAGAGTGATCTCTCTAGAATCTGACAAGAAACTGAATGAACACCGAAAATGAACATAGAAGTTATTTCAACGGCGTTTAATGATGCACCAAAAATTTCCATATAGCTAGAGAAAATGAAACGATGAGATGTTCTCAAGCCGAGTTGTTTAACTCGAGTTGCTGTTGAAAGAACTCGGCTTGGGTTTTGATGAACTCGAGTTGTGCAACTCGAGTTGTACAACGCGAATTGTGCAACTCGGCACAGTATAATTCTAATAATTCGCCATTAGCTCTAGTTTTACAGTACATACATACATAGTTTAATTTCTATTAGCTAACGGGTGCCTATCGATGTACCATTGTTAATATAACCAGATCTATGGTTATGCTACCGTAATACCGATATATTGCACCTTACTTTTGAAAAGTCGCGTTGCGTGTTCACAACGTGTTGTGCAACTCGAGTTGTGAACGCGCAACGCGATGCACTGTAAGGCGCCATAGTCAGCCCCTCGCAGCCAATATGAGAACCAGCCTCAGTAAACGAGTGGAGCATCACGTACGCATATAATAAGTGGCACTCAAGCACGTCTTCTGGTAATTAGCCTATCAAGATAGCCCCCATGCAATTGTTTAGTAAACATTGGGATCTAGTGGAGGTCAGAGGTCAAACCAAGGAAAACATGAGAAGCTGTTATAGAGCTGATAATACAAACAGACAGTAACCCTGTGCTAACTCAATTTAGGCCAATGACACAGTTAGGCCTGATTTGAAGGATATTTTAGTGCTCATCTCAAAGCACGACATATTTCAATGCTATTCCTGCAATGGCTGACCTAAAACTTTTGGTTCTTTTTCAAAATGCAAAAGTAAGTAGGAAAATTGGCCAATGAGATGCGAGTATTTTGAAAAACATCACATTACAGGGTCACTATAGTCAAAATTTAAAGGATTTTATCAGAACGTAAAGATTTTTTCCTATCATTTGTGATTTTTTTTGTGGTTTGAGGTGGTCTGACTGCCAGAATTTTTCAAGATTAAAATCAACAAAACTTAATTATGGTTGAATTCCTCAGAATAAAATTACGTGCCAAAATGATATCACTAGCTGCAATCGTTACTCCAGTTAATATCAGCTATAGCATTCCAGTTGCAGCATTACGTTTCTCTATTCTGTCAGTCTTTTTTAATACTATAGACATCATAATATACATTCACCGTGATCTGAACGTTTTAACTGCAATCAAATCTTGGCAATTTTAATCTTGAAACATTTTGGCAGTCAGATCATCTAAAAAAGCAAACAAAACCACAGATGATAGAAAAATATTAATACTTTTTGATGAAATTTATTAAAATTTGGCTTGAGTAAGAAAATTAAATTAAATTTGAATGAAAATTAAAAACTCTGCGGCTGTCCAACGGAAAATGTCGTTGTTATTGAGTGTTTTGTACAAATCGATCATTATGATCCGCGAATAATCTTCCCCTCAATTCATCTCTCTGATTGAACCATTACAAATTAGAAAAAATAGCACAAGGTCATAAAATCGGAAAAAAGTGATGCTAAAAATAAAGAAATTAAATCAATGACCTAATGACCCACTTCTGAAAATTTAAATTGTGCCTACTGTGAACTCTATACTTTGCTGCGATCATAGCACATTTCACTCCAGTTCCTGAGCAAGTCGAGTTTCGATCAAGTGATTGACATGTTGACACTTGACAATTGACACTTGCTTCGCTATGATGTACGCTCAATGCCTAGAGCTAGTGAAAATTCTGGCCTGAACCACGAGCAAGTAGTGGTCCAACAGCCACCACCAATTCAAGTGAGACTGTACCAACCAGTGCCGCACAAATTACACACAATGCAAATGTCACTGTGACTAGGTCTGGCAGGGTATCGAAACCACCAATACGATATGGTCAAGACACTTAACATTAGCTATGGTTCGCATTAAGGATGCTTTATTATATTACATTACTTCTACACAAACTGTACACATACTCATTATATGCTTCTTGTGGTTTTAATGTATGGTTACTCTTTCTTTCAAATCTAATAGCAGTTTGTGGTTTACGTGCTGTAATTCTGAACATATCTCTTGTTGTTTTCTTTGGGAAAAGTATGATGACATGTAGTCTTATTAGTCATGTAGGATATTTGCATGTAACTGCAATTATATGATTTTAAGGCTTTTTATGAAAGTCAGAGCACTGTAGGCATAAACATCTTAATGTCAATTTTATAGCTATCTAAGCCATTCTGTCGTTTTGCCTCAGTTATGTGTTAACTCTCAGACTGAACAACACACAATAAATACATTATTTCAAGCACTACTCAATAAGTCTATACTATTTGACAGTGATCTATCTGAAAATCGAGTAGCCTGAACTAAAGGTACGGTTACTCCAGGACGATCTGTCGGCGATGTGTTTCTACTAAGAGAGATGGAGTGGCAAAAGCTTCTATTCTGTTTCCGATTTTTGATACATTTTTACAAAGGCTTTATACCAATTCAAACTGACATTTTTTCAACCAAAGAAATACAACATCGATATCCATTCCTTTAGGATAACAGAATATACCGCCATTATGCGTGTACGTACGAGGTTATTGCAAGATATGATTGGTCAATTCCAGGTTGTACACCGCCAAAAAGCTGACAAACATAGTTTGCAGTATTTCATCTCGTGTTGATAACTGGAACAAAGCTGTTTTACAGCCATTTGTGGTTTTACAACAAACAAGGCAAAGCCTTCAGGACTAGCGACTATAGCTAGTAGACTTATTCGTAATGACTGGAAGGCTGAATAATATTTACACAGTAATAAAACTCAGTTACTAATTCATTACATTCCTCATTGCGTATACTGGGCTCTAACACGGCAGCAATGGGAACTGAAATAACGTGCAGCTCATGCGATATGAACAGAGAATAACAATGCTGCGTAATTCGTTTCCGCTGATTGCTAAATCAATTTTGACGCGAAGGAACAACTGTTGTGTGGTTAGCTAGTTGTGTACTTTCATTCAGTAAACAATAGGTTGCTGAGTTTGACATATCTTTGAACCGGAAAAGCCATTTCGTTGATGAGTTTTTGTCCATCATGAAGCGCCCAGCATACCGTATACCCAATGCATTAGTTCCTCATGATACATTGATTAAATGCTGGGAGATGTTATAGCAGTTGTAGCCCAGTGGTTAGTGCGTGGACTTATGTTCAGAAGGTCGGTGGTTCTAGTCACGCAAGGACCATTGGTGGTGTTATGAGATCATGGGTTTGGGTTTCTAAAGCATCAATGGTGCTACATCAATGTAACTCATAGAAGTACAGACCATAATTCGATGGTATTGGCTTAGGGTCTGTGGAAACCCTATTGATGTATCGGCTCATCGAAATTGTTTCATTTTTCTTTTCATTACGAAGCCTACACATTAGCTGGACCAATCAAATTTTGTCTCCACTGAAACAACCTTGTTGCCAATCACGTGCAACCAATTGAAAGTCTTTTGGCTCAGCAATTCCACTTCTAATTATTTTTCCAAACAGGAAAACCAGATCGTTATCGTCATGGCATTAAGAGACTCACCGCGTTCGTTCAACGCAAAGAAAGCGTCAGCAACTTTGCGAGAGCTGGATTAACTAAACAGCCATATGCTTATCTTGTAGAGAACTTTGTTCTGAATAAGATTATAAGACTATACTCAAATTATTAACTATCCTCTGTGGTAACAACGTATTCTGATGGTAATAACACATTCTGTGTTATTACCATCAGAAGCTCTTTAAATAGTTCTGTGGTAATAACCATCAGAATATATAGTGTTATATATGACAGATTGTGTACATGTTAAGAACATATATTTGACAGCATTTGTGGTCTATTCAGATTCTTTCCAAATCTTTTGCGGTAACATTGGTTAGCATTCATTCTTTTTAAAAAGAAAGCTCACCATCGCAACAGCTTTAAAGAACAGATATGAGTGGTTGAGATTGACTTTGAATGTCTTATTCAATTATAATTAGGCAACTGAAAGTCGTAATTTCAAATGAACAAGAATTATTTAGAACAAGTAATTGTGGTGAAAAAATGGCAAGCTTTATCTGGATAACTGTTAATGATACCTCTCAGAACATAAGGACATCTCTATTTAGATGCTCATGCAGTAAGATCCGCGCTAAATGCCACAAAAACCTTTATTGATGCCTAGCTGCTGCCTTGTAGGCAGCCCTTTACAGAAACTTTCAAAGATGAACTTGCACAAAATTTTAGTAGATTTTAACTGAAAGTATCAGTATTTTTCTATGATATGCGGTTGTTTTTGATATTTGATGTGATCTGACTGCCAGTATGTTTATAGATTGAAATCGACAGAACTTGATCGCGGTTAAAACGCTCAGCAAAAAAGACATGCCAGACTTCTTCAAAAATGAAGTCTTTTCGTGACGTGACGGCGCAACGGCATGGATAGCTGAAGCCCTTTTTAGTAAGCTTACTCGAATTATTCATTGGCAATGTGCCAGGCTAATAGCAAGTGCCAGGCAACTCTCATTACCTTTGATTATTCATAAGCTGATTTTTAATACACGGATAACGCCGGGTGCACAGCTAGTTGTTTATAAGGGATAAATAAATAAACGGTCTCATCGGCATCAGGTTCTTATATGTTATATATATATATGCACAGCGTTTAGAGAAAAAAGTGGACAATTTCTAACTAATCTATCTTTAAAATTGTTTTAAACATCTAAAAAAATGTATCTAAAGCTGTAGGTATTTGAAGCTTTATTTTAACAATCAAGATCAATTACAAAATATATATCCATAGAGACGAGTAGCACTGCAACTTGAACGCAATAGCCGATGTCATAACGTGAAGGACAAGCAGGAAACACGACTGACATCATTTTTGAGACGTACTTCTCTTTGGAGCATTTTAACCGCAATTAAGTTTTGTCGATTTTAATCTTAAAACATCCTGACAGTCGGATCACTTCAAACATAAAAAACAATCGCAAATAATAGAAAAATACCAATACATTTTGATAAAATCTACTAAAATGTTGTGCAAAGTCACCTTTAAATAGACCTATGTTAGCTGGACAGTACCTGGTATTGATTTTTAAAATTTTTCTCGTTTTTTCATACAAAGTACAAACCAAAAATTATTTTTTTTATGATATGACCTTTTTAGATTCATGATATTTCTACAAGTGTCTTGCACTTTGCCTACCCTTTCCATTTTTTAAATCCATTTTACCTTATTTGTTGAATAGATTGGAAAAGCTTTCATAAAAGTTAACTCAACGTTTTTCAACTCCCTAGTCAGATGTAGTAAAATTTAGCTTCAAAACATTAATTACAATTCAACAAAAGTTGGAGATTTGAAGTGAAAATCCTATACAGGCTTTCGAGTGCCCATGATTCAAGCCTAAGGCATAACTAGCCAAAATACTAAACATCCACCTGTGTCGAGCAGATCGAGCTCGTGATGGCAGAAGTTGGAACTCTGCCAACTTTGTCTGCGCTAGCCTATACGCTCAACGCTTGAGTGGATAGTTCGCATAGGGTGGTCGGCTTGCTAACAGAGATAGCAAGCAGCAATACAAGTCAGTGCTGATACTTATTGACAGCAGGTAATCAATAGTTCTGCTGCCATCGTACAATATGTCGGCCACTTCATATCGAGCATCTGCATTTTATTTCATCCAGCTACCAAGTACTTCAAAGTCACTGGTTTTATAAAGTAATGCGAAGCAGTTACTGTTTTTATATTATTTGTTCTGTTTTATGATTCTGATATGGCATACTTTAATTTGGGAAATAATTCTGTTTGAAATGAACTTACTGCCAATATGGTAATATAGATTATATGTAACATTTATGTATAGTGTATATAAATAATTGAAACATATATAAACATAATTTAAACAAATATAAACATATTTTTAGTTATATTTTCAAAACAGCATTAGTTTCTCGGATACTGCGTTTCCATGCTTTGAATGGGTTTGGAGTTGCTTTCCCATTAAAAGATAAGACCTGAACGCATTTGCTTCAGAAATGTGTGCTACAATTACTGAGTTTTCATGCAGTGATAATGCAGCGACACCCGGTGAGCCAGTGATGGAGTGCTACGCTGGGCTTTTCAATTTTGGGGCTGATCCATACAGCCTTCTCTTCTGCCATTTTCAGCTTCAAGTAATAACATTAGATTAGATCATTTTAACAACAACATTTTCTGCATAGAGCCTGATGCACTCTATATCGCTGTATGTCAGTGTTTTCCTTTTGGCGTCCATCGTCGATTATGTGAACCGTGAAGCAATGGCATCGACGAAGCAACGCGGACAAACTGTCAAACTATCTCAATCTTTTGCTGAGCATCGACCATTGCCTTTTAAATGTGAACCAATTCGGTGATGGTAATCCGCGATCACCAATAGCATTATTTATTTATTTCCGTTTATGACCGTTGCTGCGGGACTAGTATTTGATTTCAATCACGCGAAAACAAGGAGGTTTTTTCGTGAAAATTTAAAAAGAAAATTTAGAACACAATGTCATGGAGTATTTCCTGATGCAAACGCGGATGAGTTTGTGATGGCGTGAACATCGTTATCATCAACGATCACCGAAGTATCGTAGCATCAGCGCTGAGATGCGGCGATATAGTGTGAACCAGCCTATATGAAGCCACAGGAAAGTACTCACAAGAGAGCAGTCATTGGTCGTTAAGGCCGTTTCCATGGCACAAAGATGGCGCATCGCATATGTGTTTCGCTTCCAAATGGCGACACTGAATGATAGCGACGAGGCTGTTTCCATGATGGCATTACGCTCCATATGGATGTGCGTCCGCTATGCTATCACTGTATGAAAACTTCCAGAAACTTAGTAAATCTAACTGTGGATATCCATATGTTTTTGTGGATGCGTGGGATGAGCTAGGCAGCAGTGAATGACTAGGCATCTATTATTATGTTTTACGCTTCACGAATCTGTCAAGCCAGAGTCTAACACAATCTATTTAGGTTAACAAGTCAATTATGATGTTATGAACAAGGGTAATTATCAGTACATGTAACTAACTCTCTGTCTTGGGTACGTTATGCCATCACCTGTTATTGCCTGTCATCTCCATAGCATAGGAAACAAATATGACTCAAGATAATTTTATCTAGTTTAAATACATTTTGAACCAATTTTGACCTTCACATTTTTCTAATTTGAGAAAAATCTGAACAAATTAAAAAAATATGTGAGGGTCAAAGTTGGTCTAAAATGTATTAAAACCTGCTTAAATTGGCAGATTCACACATGCTTGAAGAAAATCTTCGACCCCTATTAACTTGAAAATAATTTAAACTTGGAAAGAAAATTGCTAGTTTGTTGAGATATTACTTAAAATGCATCTGGTAAGCCATTGGGAGCAATTTTATGACGATCTGGCATGATTGTAGCCATCACACAGTGTCACGCAATTTTTCACGCGTCACGCAATTTATGAAACTCATGCCTTTGATGGCTCAGAAAATTTGCACTTCTGAATGCTCATGTCTCTCTCGCTAATTCTGTTACAGCTTTTCGAAGTCAGTGGGCGGAAGGTGCCTGCCAATGCCATAATTAGTTTTGAGACTAATGATAGACTAATTCCTTTAGCTCTGATCGTACCTAATTTGTTTTTAGAACTTTTCAGAAATTATATTCCTACTTCCGTGATAGATTCACATAAAAGACGCTGTTAAAATGACCTTGAACTTTTAACACATCACTGGCCAATACATGACTAGGAGTTATTATTGGTACATAAAGACTTCATGAAACCTTTTAGAATTTAGAGGGTATTATAAAAGAAGTTGTCTTGTCTATTTGATGACAGTGCAACTCCAAGGCTACAACTATTGGGTAGAATGTTTGGCCAAAATTACTCAAATACTTTTTAGCGGAGATGAAAGCTTGCTTCCATTTAGTATTCGAGTATTTGTATGTTGTGAGTATTTTAGTAATACCTAATTTGGTGTCAGCACCTGCCGCTCTTGCCCTTTTCTCCGTGTACTTGTTCAAAAACCTTGCTCTAAATGCTGTTAGAAATGCAGATTGAAGTAAATTAAGAAAAGGTTTCTTGTCATTGTTAAAAATTAAATGACGATCGAAAATAAAATGGCCAGTTTTTGTGTTGACTAAATAACTCTGACATATTTTTCATTTTAACTATGACCGTTTTGCAACAAAAAGTCTAGTTTGGGTTGTGTTAATTAAAAAAATGAAATTTTTGTAAGCTTTTAATTTTTTAATAGTTTTTCATCTATGGGCGTATGGTGTTTTATTTCCATCCTCTGTACATGTTACCGGCTGATCTATAGCCGCAAAATTCTAGACCTACTAGTTTAGAAGTCAGCTCTTCCTGCTGTTCAGTAGCTGTTCTCTAACATAATACAAAACACATCTATATTACGCAAATGCTTAAGAGGTCGTCTACAGTAAGTTACAAGTTGAAGTAGTACATATTCATGCCAGACTAAAATTAGATTATTTGGAAATAAGCCAAGAGGCTTTACCTCAATTGGCAGTGAGCCAAAAAGCTTAAAGTTGACTCGCAACAAAATTCATATTACAGTTATTTGGTATAAAAATGTTCACCATGTCTTACTCTGCTGTGTTGTAGGTGCAAAATATGTGGAAATGTGATTACAAGCTCTTAAAAGCTCAAAAACGAACAGTTACAAAAACAGATTTTTCAATAAAGTCAAAACAGTTTTTTTAACTGTTCGCTTTTAAGAGCTTGTAATCACATTTCCTCATATTTTGCACCTACAACACAGCAAAGTAAGACATGGTGAATCTTTTGATACCAAATAACTGTAATGTGAATTTTATTGCAAGTCAACCTTTAACATTTGAATGACAATAAAAACATCTCTAAATATTTTGGCAGTAAACCAAAAGTTTTTAAAAATATTGTGTGATTGTAAAAAACTTTATTCTGATAATAGATCTTGACGAAGGATTCTGTGACAGTCTCGGTAGATGCGGTTATCTATTTCCGCATTCAGAACCCGATCCTCAGCGTGACGGCTGTCACTAACGCCCACATGTCTACCCAGCTCCTTGCGCAGACGACTTTGAGAAACTTCCTTGGAATCAGGTAAGAGTTGAGACAGCCACCGCAAATAGAATAGAAACTAAGGCTTTAATATTAAATTTTTAGCTTAGTTGACAAAACCCATTCAGATTGCATTAGCCTAAGATCAATCATGGTTCAGTTAAAGATTGTTCCAAAACAAATTGAAAAGTGAAAAACATATTGAGAAGCCAAACAAAGAGTGCAAGAATTGCTGCCTAAAATGCAAGACAAGTGTGAATGGTTTCTTCGTTTTATTCAAAGGAATTCCCATTAGTAGCGTAGCCAAGACTACTCTGCTCTCCTAGCGAGAGCTCTCCTATATATATACAGTCAAACATGGATCGAACTCGAACTCAACACTATTAACTCGAACTGTTTTTTGCCCAACGGCTACCGAAACGGTTGTTATCGCTTTAGAAAATCACTTTATTCCAAGCCATAGAGGTAAACCTCATCTTTTCGTAATTCATAAGCGTCGTTATTACCACCATCGGCAAAATATTTTCGTCAACGACTTTTCTAAAGGTTTGGTGAAATTTAGTTTATACCAAAAATCCGCTTAGCGATCGCCCTTCGGAAGCAAGGAAAGTAAGGTAATCTTTGCATAAACTTCAAGAAAAATCGGCAAAATTGATTGTGGGTAAAACGCTAAAAAGAAAAAGATGTCTTTTCTTTGAGCATTTCAGCAACGATCAAGTTTTGCCAATGTCAATCTAAAAAACGTCCTGGCAATAACATCACCTCAAACAACAAACCAATCTCAAGTGATAGAAAAATCTCTATACTTTTTGATAAAAACATTTTAAACTTTACATTAGAAGCATTTAATTTGAAACAAGCCATTTGTGCTTTTGATTTATATTATAGTTTGTATATGTACATGTATCTACTAATAAATAAGTAAATACATGGACTTGTGACAGTGCTCTGATAACTTGAACGCTCTGATAATTCGAACACTTTTGCTCGGTCCCGTGAAGTTCGAGTTATCCATGTTTGACTGTATATGTATTTCCTCCTGTACCGTATAATGGAATCAACAGGAAACTGTATAAGAAAGGTGATTAATATGATCGCTAAATTGTTGGCTTTAACTGTAAAGCCTGCCAACTGTAAAGCGTTAAAAATTTTTAGCAATATAAATGTGGAATAGAGACAAAAACCATATACAAAAGTAATGTAAAATATATAAGAGTGATTATATACGGATGTTATGAGAATATAATGTGAGAAATAAGTTCGTGGCCCGTCGTCCGACACCATATAAGGAATTAAAAAGCTTATTCCATATTTTAAGAATATTTTAATTTTTTCTCGTTTTTCTGTTTTCAATGTTCCATTTTATCCGAGCTTATATATGTAAAACATTCTTATTAAATGAGGTTCATCATTTATATAAATATTTATTTACACGTACAAACATTTGATAGAACTATTAAACAGTTATTTTTTTACCTTTTAGCAAACATTTGCTAACATATTGTTTTACTGAATACATTTTTAAAAATAAAAGTTTCATTTTATGGTTTGGTAATACATTTTTAAGATTTTAAGACATCCGTTAGAAAATATAGAAACTTGAAAGATTTGTCATCGAACAAGTATCTCGGGATTGGACCATCATTTGGAAGCATGGCCTTGATTGGCTACATTGTAATATATATCCAATTACTTTTTATTTGGTAGGAGTCTTGGTGAGATTCTTAGCGAGAGAGAGGCCATAGCCAATGAGTTGGAATCAACTTTGGACACCGCTACTGATCCTTGGGGCATTAAGGTAAGAGTGGTCTGACAAGGTCCCTTTCTGGTTAATGAACCTTGCTACAAATCTCAGCTAGTCAAATTATTACGAAGTTAGCACAAAAATCAGCTTATACTTCAGTTTATACCTCACACTAGCCGACCGCCTGCCATTGCATGGGTAATAAAATAATTACCAAATGAATTTGAGTCACTTACGTGGTAAGCTAGTAGTCTAAATTTGTGCTTAGCATGAGTACATCCTGGCCAACGAGTTTAGACTCCGGCCCCTTCCGTTTGGGTTTTTCGAGTATCGAGTAGATGGTAGTGCTTGGCATGAGTACTTCTTGTCCAACGGGTTTTTCAAGTATCGGATTTGTTGATACAGGTTTTATGTCTAAAATTTCAAACATCAGACATATCTTAAACTTTAAAATGCAATTATAATTCTATTCAATTGATTTACTATTTTCTATCAACTGAATTCATGCTCACAGCGTTAAAAGGCGGGTTGTTAAACAGTGCTTAGAGCGCAGGGTGCAATAGACAGAGTTTTTGTCCACTTTACTCGACAGATTTGTGTACCAAACCCAATTTCGCACGTCAAAATTCGAACCCGCAAGATCGAATATTCTATTACCCGAGACTCGAGAGAAGATAAACCCGCGAGTTCAACGAGTTTTGTTACCGGTGCCCAGCACTAGTCTAATCCTTTACTAAAACAATAGCCATGTTTGAAGCAAGTTTAGCCACAAAGTCCAAAAACAGCTCCCAATGATAATTGTTCAAGTTGTCTGCCTTGTTGTTGATTATCTGGGAATACATATCTGATAGCTTCGCTGTTGCTAAAGCAAAGGATTTAATTACCAAACAATTGAGTGATATACTGTCAAGGAATGCCCACGCTTGTCAACACTTGGAGCCCAGTCATGCATAATTATGTAATCTAGTCCCTTGACCCGTGACCGTATTAACAACTTTCCATCGACTGTGAAAGTAAGAATAGCACAATTCCTTTTGAACTGTGTATTATTTTGAAACTTCAAGCTTGTAGAACTCCAAAAAACAACAGAAAGCAAATGGAATAAATAATTTTTTCCACACTCTTTTAAAGAAGTGTTGTTTCGGTGTTAACTGCAAAAACATAATGATTGCAGTACACCGAATCTGATAGAGTGTGTATATTAGCTATGGAACAATATAAGTTTTGTGAGTATATATATAATATATATTTTATATATAATATATATTTTATATATAATATATATTTTATATATAATATATATTTTATATATAATATATATTTTATATATAATATATTATATATAAAAGTGATATATAAAACAATTAGTTTTACTGTAAAGCTCTTATTCGTTAAGGAGAAAAAGCTTTCTAGCTTTGCATACTTTTTATACTTTATTACCAAGAATTTAGGCAGTCTGTCATTAGTAACTAATGTTCTTTCAGCAGCCATTTTTCATTTCTCAGTATGTTAGAAATTCCCTCAGTATATTGGCGATATCTCAAAAACTATTACTCCAATTGGCTTGAAAGTTTGAAATTAGGCTAAAAACCCATTACAAACAAGCAACTAAACTTTATGATCCCATGTGAACTGAAAGTGCAGAAAAACAAAGCGAATCTTTGCGGCTGGGTATAATTGGGCATAAGATCATGTAGGGACCCAATTAATTAATCCCCATTAATTTTCAACTCTGGCTTCAGAGTGCTAATATTCATTCTATGTATACATTGTATATGACTATATTTCTATTAATTTTATTTCAAACTGAAATTTTTTTCCCAAATTGTATCAACAAGAATGATAACAACTTTCATAGTGTTAGCTTAGAAAGATGGGCAAACCATGCAGTTTCTTACTTCGAAGCTCAGAAACACCTTGATGAAATTTAAAAAAAATTATGTTATTTATTTATTTTATATTTTTTTTGCTTGTGGAAAGTGATAGAATGTCTTTTTAAATTTTGTCGGTAGCAAGTAAAAAATCCTTTTTACATTAAAAAATATGTTTTGTGCAAAAATGGGAAATTTTTTTTATTGTTCTTTGATTGCTTCTACTTTAAATCCTTGGCTAAAAACTCATCTTTGCCAGAGATGTGAGATGTCTTTGGAGTCGTCTGTCACACAGCTGATTGGCATAATAGAGAGGGAACAACTTCTTATCCCAAAGCTGGAAAACCTAGCTTACACAAACATTCATGTCTACGATGTTTCTTTTAATTCGCTCATCGCTCAATAATGCACATGCTTCTTTTATATGAATTTTTGTTCAGTTAACTCAATGCTATGGTTGCTACAGGCAAAGCTCTCGTCGCTATGGCTACCAACAACAGACCTGTTCAAATCTACACCTTACCTTTTTAAGCCTAATAGCTTAAACATTGATTAATAACTTTTGCCTCTCAGCCTTTCTAATAATAGACAGTCAAACATTGATTTCTACTTATTTATGAAGTTTGCTGATTGTGCCTTTTGGTGGTGCCACTTGTTTATTGGTAGCTAGGCGCAACCAGCTGTTTTGTTGACAAAGCGATGGCACTTGTGTACTGAGTTCTTTGCTATCGTTGATAATATGAATATCATGACGGATGATTCTCTGAAGGCTGGAGTCTCTCTGCTTATAAGTCGTAGCTATAATATTAGTAATTGTTGTGAGTTGCTATAAGGGTGCAGTCATGGCTCAGTGGATAGTACAATGGCATATAATCAGTGGGGTAGTGGTTCAAATCGCATTAGGGTCATTGGTAGTGTAAAGCCTGGTTCCCATATACATCGCAAAGCACCGGCGACAGCACCGCAGGCTATTAGTGGTGAAATGGGAACCTATGCGCCGGGACTGCTGAGGACCGCCGGTAGTTGCTGTCGGCATCGCAATAGTCGCTGCTCAAATTTTGCAAAAGGCCGCAGGCACAACCTTCCCGAAATGCACTGTACGGGTGAAGGTCACCATTATAGCAATGGTGTGGCTAGTGAGCATTTTATTTGATTACGCGATAATGTTTAGCGATGCAGCTTATATGTGAACATATGCCGCCGAGGCTAACGTCGCAAACGTTTTGCTGCGCAAGTTACTGCCGGAGTCTGGCAATCGATATGGGAACCAGGCTTTAGGACGGGTGTCTAGCCACAGTTGTTCCTTTTTTCATTTTTATGAGCAGATGGTGACACTATAAGCTATACCAGGATTTACTTTTTGCGGTAGCAACCCCTAATTGGGAAAGCCAAAAAAAGATGAGTTGCTTGGGCCATTTCTTTTGTTTTATCGTTAACGATAAACTTACACAAAATTCTACAAGATTTTATCTTGAAGAATCAGTATTTTTATATCACTTGCCATTTATTTTAATATTTGTAGTGATCTGACTACCAGAATGCTTCAAGACTAAAATTGACAAAACGTGATCCCAGTTAAAATGCTCAGAAAACAAATACGTGCAACATGACGTCACTAGTTATCATTGCGATAGTTTATATCAGCTATTGTGTTCAAATTGCAACGTTACGCGTTTCTATTTTGTCTATTTTTCTATTTTGCGATAAAACACTCGTAAGAAAAATACGTTTTTGAAATGATATCACTAGTTATGCGGCTGCGTGTCTATCTTGTTGTTGATATCGGCTATTGTAGCCAAGTCATAGCATTATGTGTCTCTATTCTGTCAGTCTCCTTACCGAAGTGCAACTATAGACATCATAATCATAATTTTGCTTGAATCGGACCATTTAAACCGTAATCAATTTTATTCTTGAAACATTCTGGTAGGCAAATTACCTCAAACATAAAAAACAACAAATGATAGAAAAATACCAATGATTTCTGATAAATTTTATTAACATTTGCGAGTTCACCTTTAATAAGAGTATAGAGTAATTTATTCAGATACATTTCTTCTACACATTTTAACTACCATCAAGTTTTGTCAATTTTAATTTTGAAACATTCTGGCTATCAGATCTCCTCAAACATCCAAAACAATCACAAATAATAAAAAATACCCGTATTTTCTGATAAAATCTATTAAAATTTTGTGCAAGTTCATATTTTAAATATTTTAAAACAATTTAATTTTAAAAGTTCACCTTTAACTACTCATTTCTGCCAGCGAATCGAACTGAGGCCTCTTTTTAGGGCTCTCTTAGATTCCTACATTTAGTAGTTACAGGATTTGGCTACATGTGTTCAGGTCGCCATTGCGTAACCCACACAATATTGGGAATTCGCTGTAGTTTTACCGTAATCGTACTGTGTGGTGGTTTGCCCGAGTCTATTAGGGTGTATCGACAGCCGATAAGCTCATGAGCGACGATGCATTGACAAAAGCATTAGCCTGAAACATTTATAAATCCTTTACTTTTTTATGCTATATTTTATATTAGAATCAATAGAGTAATTGAAATGCCCGAGGCCAACGTGGAGAGGATAACTCTAAATTCATGATTTGCGATACGGAAATTTCATTGTTTAGTGGTGATTTTTAAGGTAGATGAATTGAAAATCGCCACCATTTAAAGAGGTATTGCCAATCGTATAAACAATTTAATCGTATAATGACACTTTATCCCACACCTGACGATTTTCCGAGTGAGCCAAACTGGAACTAAATCTACTCTTATTATAAGCTCATTCCATGGCCTTCCACGCACACATACATTCATAAAATAAATGTTTTTAACTATCACGAACACAAAACACTTTCTTTTCAAGTTAAAGTATACAACATATATTAATAAAAATTAAAATTTTTTAACATAATATCGGTATATATCGGGAGTCGTTTATTTGCAATATCGAATCGTCTGATGATTCATGGAAAGCTCTATAGATAGGACTAAACGAGTGCTTATCGCGTTTAGCAGTATGTAACATATCTTTTCATTGTTTCTCACCTCTACCATCTTAGCGATCTCGCAAGGAATCTGAGAGCACCTCAGGTTATTCATTAGTTTCCTGTGTCAGCCGCAGTCCCTAGGCACTCCCTCAAATGTATTGGTGCTGCTTTTTCTTCTCTCAGATGTCTTGGCATCTTCTGTCGTAAAGGAAACTTCAACGAGAGAAATGGTTGGTCAAAACTCAACCAATCAACCATGCTTTTATATCCTAGCAGAGCTCTAAATTTCTTTAGCCTTGTAATAATTAACAAAATGGCTCTTTTTTCGACTATGTCTGATGCTTGCCTCACCAACTAAAACTAGTTTTGGCCCAACTTTTAAGCTAACATAATCTCTTTGTGAACGTTTATATAAAAATTAGATTTACTTTTATAAAAACTTTTATAAAAGTTTTATAAAAATTTATAAAAGTTTTATAATAATAAAATAAGTTTATTATTAATAAAAGCTTAATTAATGTTTAAACTTAATAAGTTTTAACATAATCTCTTTGTGAACTTTTATATAAAAGTTATATGAACTTTTATAAAAACTTATAAAATTTTTTATCAAAGTTATTATAAAATTATTGATACTTTGAGAAGTCAAACGTGTGACTATTATACCTACTAGCAGAATTGTGTCATCAGCTCGCAAGTGTCTAAGGAACTAAAAGTACATCCAAACGTAACGAATTTTTCGTTCATTCTGACCGAAATCACGAAATGAACGAAAAACATAGAATTATTCAGCCGAAATTCACAGAATTGTCTGAGCTGTGCATGCACACCGAAATCGTCGACGAAACTGTTTTAATTTGCTAAACAAACTATTAGCGAGCAAGATTCTAGACGCTTTTGCAATTTATATAGTCCAAAACAAAACACGACACGCAAGAAAATACTAACGCAATATGCCATAGTAAATATGATGCAACTGACTCGATTGCGCTATTGTTGGTTCTTTATTGTTCGGACAGCATGGCTACTAATCATTTCTTTCTTATTATTATTAATTTTTTTTAACAGCAAATGTTCCGTTGTAAAAAGAGTTGTAATCTTTAGCGCAATTAAGTCAGTTGCATTGTGTTCACCATGTCAAATCGCGTTAGTACTTTTTGCACACCTTAACGCACAAATGAACAATATTATTATCTCAACTGCTTGTTATTTTTAAAGTTCCTGCAGGTGGTAGCTATAGTTCAGAATTAAATACTAAACATTTAGGATGTTATCTTATAATTAGAGAAAGCTTGAGCATGAAAAACTTTGGGAAAACTTTTTTTCACGGTGTCTAAGAATTTTACATGTAATTTTTAGACCTGTACAGCAGTGTGCTGTCAGCAGTTACCAATGCAATGACTAGCATAAGCAGTCAGTATACGGTCTTAGTGCACAGATGACAAGTTCCTGCATAAAATTATATATAAATTATAAAACTATATATATATATTCACTGGTAAATTACATGTATACGCAAAGCTTAATTCTTTAACATTTTATATAAAATGAACTCTTACATGCACATCATAAATAAACTAGTTTCTGTGTTGCAGGTGGAGAGAGTAGAGATCAAGGATGTGCGCCTTCCTGTTTCCTTGCAGAGAGCCATGGCTGCTGAGGCTGAGGCAACTCGAGAAGCTAAGGCTAAGGTAATGTTTCCTGTCTGTTATGTCAGCTGATGACATGGAAATGTTTAGTTATAAATTACTTCAGCAAATAAAAAAACATTGATCGATCAAAACCAATTGAAAATATTTTTGTATTGCTAAACATTTACTCGCTAGGTTAATTCAACCTAAGATTTGTTTGTCTTAAAATCATTGTATGTTGAAGCAAATATTTCAATAAGAATACATTGTAATGCGTTTAATTTGTTCCACATAAAAAAGCCAACGATATTTTTTTCGTAGTTATACATTGAAGTGACATAACTATATGAGTGAGGTGTTAAAAAGTGGAGTGTCCAGAGGGTGTGAGGCTCCATCAAGGAGCCTCATTTAGAATCGGGAACAAGTTTTTAAAATTTTTCATATTGATTTTTACTATCTTAGAATAAAGTGCATATGCACCCTCTCTGATTTTAACATCACCTTTTTTAAAGGGAGGATTCACTTGTTAGTGTAAGGGTGTTGCTCACCTAGTATGCAGTGAACAACAGCAAAGGGATGAAATGTTGAATCTTTTCTGTTGCAACCAATTCTTTGTTTCAAATTGGTCCGTATTTCTTTCTTGTTTGTGTTTTCTTTAATGTTAATAAGGATACAGTATTACGCAGACGTGTGGGTGTGCGACATTTTTCTCTTTTAGGGAGAGGCATGACAGAAAATAGTTGACATGTACTGAATTAAAACAAGCTTTATACAAAGGATATATAAATACTAAAGTTTTTGTAAAAAGCAAAGTTAATTAAAAGAATTTTTTGTTGTTTATTGGAATGCGAATGGAAGTGCAGGATGTATAAGCTTGGCATTAGAGTAAGATATGAAAATATGTGGAATAATGCTATTCTAGACATCAGTTTAAGTGGTGCGTCTTTTTGATATTTTTAGATTTGTACAGTTTCTCTTCAATTTTTTGCTCAGCCTCCTTACCTTCGCTTAGGATACTGCGACGATTACACAAACCTTTCTCTGTGTGTTTCAAAAAATCATTTTGGATGTAGAGTCAACTATGCGCTGGAACTTAATATTACATTCACATAATATTATACAATACTATTTAATGTAATGTCTTTAAATATTATATTTTATTGTAATATTTTGTATTAGATAATATAGTAATATGTTATATAATTTTATATTATATCATAATATATTTATATATTATTTCATATAGGTTAGATTGTTTATATATTAGATTTAATTGTATTACTTTACATAATATTATTAAAAGTAAACATATTAAATAAATAAAAATATATAAATATGAGTATATTATACCATAATATATGATATCATATTATAAATAAGATTGTTCGTATTTTAGGTTTAATTTAATTACAGTACATAACATTTTAAATATAAATATATTCATGCTAAATAAAAATATATAAATATATTATACCATATTATATTAATATATTATATTATAGGTTAGAATGTTTGTATCTTAGGTGATGGTAAACAGACACTGTAATTACATAGGCCTACTTGAGACTATATGAATATATGAGACAATATGAGACCCTTGGCTCACATATGATTTACGACAGCATTCAAAATTCATCACAATTTGTCAGCTCTATAACCTTTTTGTGCTCTCCTCAGTTTTATTGGTGCTACACTTTTGTATACATCAAAATATTCATTATTATTAATAATAATAATAATGGATAATAATAATTGTTTCAAGCAGCCTAAATATCTATTACCTCTGGTTATATTGCTAGAGTATCAAGTAGCTGTAGGGTTCTTCTATATTTAGATACATGCTTTTCTGTAAAGAGGGAAGATAACTTCAAGATGATGCGTTATGTGTCTTGTTATGATTTAAAGGTGATATGCAGGAAGAAAGCACTATTAGCTTTTTTAACCTTGTTACAAAAGCTAAAGCACTTTCTTCCTGCAAGCACTTGTCAAACTTGCAAGTACTTACCAAACTGCAAGCCCTTGTCAAATTGCAAAAGTGACAAGTGCTTGCAGTTTGACAGCACACCTGTCAAACTCTTTTTTATAATTTAAGGCCTTCTAGATTATGGGCAGATAACTTCTTCATTTATACAGTACATGTATTTACACAATTATTTTTATTTTTTATTTTTTCATATATATTTTTATATTATATGGGTGGCTGAGTGGCAAAGCGATAGTGTGCTTGCATTTCAGCCTGAATATCAGGGTTCGATTCCTGTGCAGTGCAATCTTTTTTCCTAAAGCTTTTAGCGTGGCTCCAAAGAGACGAACAGACAAGAACGGCTCTTATTATAGTAAAGATCATCTATATTTATACTTCTCAATGTTTGTGTGTATGTATGTGAATATGTGTGTAGTTCCGGCTATAGCTATTAAAATCATGGAATAAAGAATCCGTAAAGCAGAAGATTTGATATCCGAACCTTCAGTTCGCCAGGCCGACTGCCTTACTAAGCCACACACATGGAGTAATGAGAGTTGCCTGCCAGATTAATAGCAAGTGGCAGGCAACTCTCATTACCTCTCATTGTTTATAAGCTGATTTTTAATATCTGGGCAACGCCGGGTAGCACAGCTAGTTATTACTATTATTGATGCTTTCGTCTCGAACATTACAGGTGATTGCCGCTGAAGGAGAACAGCGAGCTTCTAAGTCCCTAAAGGAAGCCGCTGACGTGATCTCCCAATCCGGCACTGCTCTTCAACTTCGATATCTCCAAACTCTCAACAGTATTGCTGCTGAGAGAAACAGCACCATCATTTTCCCGCTGCCAATTGACATGATGCAGGCATTTGCTAAAAAAGCATAATCTGTCATCATTATCTCCCATAAAACAACATTTGTTGTAACACTTTACATCGTTTCGACTATGACTTTCGATTATTGAATGCTATGTGATCATTTCTAACTTTTTCAAATTAATTCTAGTATTTTTAACGTTATATACCAGTAAATATTTTTATGTCTTTGAGTTGAATAATATTTTGTTATAACGAAATTTTATTGCCTCTTTTCTTAATCGTGGTGTTTTTCACTGTTTTGTTACTTTTAGAGACTTCAAACCCTTTTTCTTCAATATTAGAGATTATTACTGCTCATCCGCCTTTTAACATCTGTTACTTGACCATGTATCTTATGAAAATTAAATGTATCGTGATAAGTTTGAAAATGATATGTATTGAATTGAGCTCGATATGCGAAGCTCAAACTATGCTGACAGTTTGTAGCTGTTTAGAAAAGCTATATTTAGTTTGACTACGTTTTTAGCAGCTTAATAATAATAGTGGTAATCTTGTTAGCCAATCCTAACAGGGCTGAGCTAACCGACAGTCCTGCTATGATTGGCTAACATATTCAAGGAGGTTCTGTCTATCTCAGCACAGGACAACTAGGTTGATGGCAGGAAATAACACCAGCCCAAACTGATAAGACCGATAATTAAAATATTTCATTATTTAATGTATGTGTGTATTTCATTTCACCAATTAAGAGGAAATATAACATTGAGCAAAATGATGATACAGTTATAATACTGATTAGGTTAAACAAAGTAAATAAGGCTTAGTTCCTACTTGTTAAGGCCTGCTGAGGCCCGCATGCTGAGGCCCGCATGCGCAGTAGCACTGCAGCTAATCGAATTGGCATACTCAAACAGTAGGTCTGGATTAATCTAATGCATGGGCGGCGACATGCGGCCAACCCAATGAATGACAAAGGGCCGCATGGCCCACCCAATGAATGACAAAGGGCCGCATGTGGCTCTTTGTCATTTATTGTGCAGCCCTTCCTCCCCTTCCAGTAATTTTGCATATATAGATGCGTTTGAATGAGTAAAATGCACTAAATATAAAAAATGCTACATGGTAGTGAGATTTTGTTGAAAGTGTAGTGTCCCTCACATGAACTGGAATCTTTAGTTGGCTTTAAACTTTGGTAGAGTAGTCATATATAGTGTTGTATAACGTACATAAATGTACTCACTGAAAAGATACCATCTATTTATCATTCAATCCTCATCTGTGATATTTCTATACAAGTATTTAGATTACAGTCACAGGTTTGTCTTACACATAGCATACACTGTAATGATGTAGTTGTTTACAAATAATCATTCCTTTTCAATGATTGGTTGTTTGTTCTTGCCCGTTATTGGTCAATTTACTTTAACAGCTACTTAACTGTTGATTAATAATTAAGTGCTGTCTAGTCATGGCTACTAAAAGAAAAAGAACTGTGGCTGAAGAAAACAGGAAATTCAATATTGAATGGCAGGATAAATACTTGTTTACATAAGCACATAACAAGACTGTATGTTTAATCTGCCAGAATTCAGTAGCTCAAACCAAAGAATACAACATTAGAAGACATTTTGAAACAAATCAGGGTGAAAAGTATGGCAGATACAACACAGAGAAGAAAATACAACTTCCAGAAAAGTTGACCAAAAGCCTGAAAGGGCAGCAAGTGTTAACTCAATCATGTGAGGTTGACATTGCCAATACTATAGTCAGCTTTGAGATTGCGAAGATTCTCACCAATCACCAAAAGCCATTTTTCTGATGGTGAAATAGTAAAAGAGTGCTTACTGAAACTTGCTGAAGTTGAGTGCTCGCAAATGCTAAAAAGTGTTTCAGATGTATTTCATTCACGCCGCACAGTAGTCAGACGAGTAGAAGGTATGGGCTCAGACATAGCATATCAAATAAAGGTGAAGCTGGGTGATATTGAATGCTATTCACTTGCATTTAATGAGAGTACAGATATCAGGGACACAGCACAGCTGGCTGTATTTATTCGAGCTGTAGATAAGGATTTCAATGTAACTGAGGAACTGTTCGACTTAAGCCCGTTGAAAGGTACTACAAGAGGTGTAGATATATTTGAAGGTGTTCAAGCGTTCAAACTGGAATTGAGGATTTCAGCAAGTGCGTGTCACTGTGTACAGATGGTGCACCATCCGTGATAGGGTGTCACAACGGTCTTATAGCCAAAGTACGTGAGCTCCAGCCAGATGTTATTGCAGTTCATTGCATCATACACCAGAAGAACCTGAGTGCAAAAATTATCATTACGGATCATGCCAACTCAGTAGTAGTAAAAATAATAAACTACATACGCTCACAAGGACTAGACCACCTAGAGTTTCAGGAGTTCTTGACACACCTGGACAGCCAGTCTGAGGATGTTGTTTATTTCACAGAGGTTCGCCGAATTAGCAGAGCATCAACATTGCAATGTTTCTGGCTATTACTAAATGAAATCATTTTATTTTTGAAGTTTAAACGAAAGGAGGTTCAAAAACTGTGTGATCCTCTTTTGCGAATGGACTTCGCATTATTAAATGATATCTCTCAAAAATTATCTCAACTCAATGTGAGGCTTCCAAGACAAGACAATTTGGTACATGACTTGTTTAAGCACCTCCGAACATTTGAAAGAAATCTTCAGCTCTATGAGCAAAGTCTGCGTGAAGAAAAAGTTGATCTCTTCCCCACCCTTAAACTGTCTTTAATGGCAACAACGAGATCCTGGGTAGCTATGCTCAGAGAGTGGCAGTACTTTGGGAAAAGATTTACTCTTGTTTTACTGAGTTCAGAAGTCTCAGAAGTGAGATGACTATCTTCTCATTGCCTTGCACTTGTGAGATAAGCTCAGCAGCTATCCAGCTCCAGCTTAAACTGAACGTGCTGCGGAAGGATGACATTCTCATCCAAAATTTCAAAGAGATGTACCTAGTTGACTTTTATAAGTCTTTACCAACTGCAGATTACTGTAATATAAAGCAGTTTGCCAGAAGATTTGTCTGCATGTTTGGAAGTACATATACCTGTGAGCAACTGTTTTCCAAAATGAAGCACACCAAAAGCAAACTGAGAAGCAACCTGACAGCATACCTGCCAACTCTCACACATTGGGCGTGAGACTCACGCAATCACCCCAAAGAAAAAATGAAAATGCGTGAGATTTTTGCCCCAATTTCCACAATTTTATATATACTATCATTGATACATCAATTGCCCCAAAACCAAATCTCACGCATTGCCCCACTCTTGGGTTGGCAGGTCTGGACATGGCCAAGTGGATGTTTGGTAAAACTTGACCTTTTGCAAACCTTTATAAAAGTCGTTATCAAGAATATTTGGCCACTGATGATAATAATGAAGCCTAAGAACTACTAAAAAAAAGTTGATGTTTGTCTCTATGGCTTCGAATAAAATGATATTCTACAGCAGGTCTGCCTGACAGACAGTCATATGCTGCATATTTTGCATCTGTGCACATCGAGAATAGAACCTAACATTAACCAATTGGCTAAAAAGATCCAACACCAAGCTTCTCACTAACTATGAATATTATAAAAATATTATATTTTGTATCTTCGTACTTTATTTACTGTCTACTGTCATTTATAAATCCAATACATACACATTTATTATTGTATTATATTCAAGTTGTATATTATATGCTACTTTTTTAAAATTTTAGTAAAGACAGAAAATACCAAATCAGGGATGTATGATGCGGCCCTCGACAATAATTACATTTTGCAAAATGGCCCTTTTCTTGAAAATGTTGCCCATCTCTGATCTAATGGCTTTTATATATGAGCAATCTTTATTGTGGTAATCAATAGTCATATTTTACAATATGTTTTCCACAAGGTACCACGGCAAGTAAACTAACTAAAAAGCGGTGTACAACAAAAAAATAAAAAGGACCGCAAAGAAACTATAGTCTAACTAAAAAACTCGTGAATAGTCTAACTAATATAATAATATTAGAACTGAATGCATAAAATATGTAGAACGCAAGCTTGAGGATTGATATGAGTATTGTTTAAACAAAAAGTGGACAAATAATAGCTCAGTGAAAATAGTATACAAATATATGACAACAGTTTTCTAGTCATGAAAACAAAGTGTAATATAAAATGGTTAAAATAGGTAAGGCTATATGGTGAATGGTATTATTGGTCAGAGGATAGTAGGTGTAGTTTGAGTTTTGTTTTAAAAGATTGCAAAGGAAGAGTTCTTAAATGAGTGCAGAGATTATTAAAAGAATTTAGCAGGTTACTGTTGAGTTTGTTGTGGTTTATGGCACTAGGTAATTTAAATCTGTTTCTGGTTTTGTGACTATGGTTTACGGTTTGAAAGCTATAGCTGAGATATTTAGGGCAGTTATCGTGGAGTATTGAATGAGCAGTGAGGCAGGTGAAGTAATGTGATAGCTTAGGTAAGGGAAGAACACCGGTAGTGCTTGTTGTTAAGTTGGTAGGTGGTAAGTGATGGTTTTTATGGGGTATGTTTAGGTCTTTGCATATAAGTCGTAAAGCTTCTTTTTGTAAAATAAATAGTGTGTTGGTATATTTTACAGGTGTTGTAGGGTTTTTAACTTTAGCTCTAAAACTAGTTAATAGCAGATGTTTGTGTAGGTCTATTAGAAGACTGTTCCGTTGTAATGGTACTCTGTATTCAATTGTTTTTTTACCTGAAGCAATATAAAATAATGATAAACGTAGATTGGTTTCAATCGTATGGATATAAGCATGCAGGCTTTTCCGATTTCAACTTATTTTTGGAGTTGTGTTACTGTTGGAGTGATTCGCCTTGCGAGGCACTAATGGTACGTACTGTTGGCGGTACTATATACGTACTTGCGAGACACTATAGACACATTCGCGATCATAGAGATATCTTCTAGCGGAGTAAAAATACGTTCGTTGTAAACCCTCGAATGCTCGAGCCGAGAGCTTACAATATTATTAGCCTTGGAAAAGGAAACTATGTCAACTCACCAATCTTTTTCGACTCGAAGTTCTATAAACTAAAGTTTACGACTAAGTTCAATGCCAGTTAAAAGGTTGATGATCGCGTAGTGTTTCCGGCGCTGGCGATAATAGAATAGTTACTGTCATCCGCAATGAGTAATTTTGAACAAAATGACGGTTTTTATAGCGGTAATTATAATGAACAGCAACAGCCTGGTTATAACATGAGTTACACTCCGGCAGCAGCTAACGAATTTGGATCGTTTGACTACTCACAATCGCAAGGATTGCCTCAACCAGCACAACCCGTTGGCAATTTTCAACAGCAGTCCTTTGATTCCATGCAGCCCAACAATCTGCCATCATATACAGGAAACATATATACGCCAGATCAAAATGCTTATGTACCGCAAGGTTTGACAGATGAAGATGATTTTGAAAACGAGCCACCCCTTCTGGAAGAACTTGGTATGATGTAGCCTATGATAAGATACAGGATAAGATTATCATAGATCCCTTATTAAGTATTATATAAGATACAAGATAAATATATATTGTTACCAACATTTTCCTAATACAGTTATACTCGTTTTTTTATTTTGAATACATGTGAACTTACACTTTATTTTGTTTTTTGTATCTATAGGCTCCTTTATAGGCTTTTTGCTTAATATACCTGAAACGAAGTTTGTCCAGCTAGGAGAAGCAAATTGTCTGGCTTGAGTAATATTTAATAAAGAGGCCTATACTGGTCTTAATTTTCTCTTAGCTGAAAATTTTTGTATTTGTTTTTGTAGTACATGTAGTTGCACAACTACTATTAAAATAGTAGAAATAGTAGTGAAATATAGGGAAAATGGTAGTGAAATATATATACCCTTCAAATGTTAAAACTACACATGTAGTTTTAACATTTGAATGGTATATATTTCACATTTTTAAAAACACGCTTAGACAAGCAGCATAAGCAAAAAGTAAAAAACATATATATATTATATAGTAGCGAGTCAAACAGACATAAATGTGGTTTAAACGGAAACATTGATATCTATCAAGTTACATCACAGTAGTTATTTTATATAATTATGTAAAGCTCCTTTAGACACTGTATTAGCTCAAGATGTTTAGCTACAATCTGCCTTTCTTTCAGTTAAATTACTAATGTTGAACAGGGTCTTCTACATGGATTTGAACATACATAAATTAAAAGTGTTCTACAAATTTTTGACAGGTATAAACTTTGACCATATTTATCAGAAGACTCTTGCTGTTCTAAACCCAATGAAGGGCACAGATCACGATGCGGTTGCAGATTCTGACCTGGCAGGTCCTTTCGTCTTTTGTATGGCTTTTGGTGCTACTCTCCTACTTGCTGGCAAAATTCATTTCGGGTAAGATTTTTTTTTCCTATAGATGGGAATAATTTTCCATATTAATAATGTCATCACTCATTCAGGCTCTCATATTAGATTGCCAGCAGACAGTACACGCCATTCAATGTGTCTCTAGAGAATGGTATACGTATATACGATTTCTTTAAAACATTTTAGCTTTGTCATGTCATAAAAGTCAGCAACATATTTATTTTATATTTATATAGCTATAAATATTTATATCTATTTGTATTATATGTTTATTTTTATTTACAACGGTTCATTTTGTAAGTTGTAATTTTTTTGGAATGAATTTTCTAATTTGTAAACTTTTAAACTATGAAAACTAATATATATAAATTTAAATTTTTTTAAATCAATTTGAATAATTTGTAAATTGAAATTCAACTCTGTGGGTAATACATTGCTGCTCTATTCACCAGAGATTTGAGAAGATCTTGTTCAATATTTTTAACATGGAGCAGGTTTTTTATGTTGGTTTTTAAATTCAATTTGGATTTGTCTCCCTCGAGATCCTATCCGATCACTAGTACATCAGGCCCATTATATGTTTTACTGCTAGCAGTTGAATAGTTCATTAAAACTGATATTAAAGATATTGCTTTTCTTAAATAAATTTCTTAAATATGCCCATATTTAAGAAATTTGCTGTTTTTAAATTTTTTGGACAGTTTGCACAAGATTTGTATTTACGCATCAATTTTTGAAATAATCAAAGTCTAATATCAAAAACTTTATTTATTTTTAAAATTGTTCTAATAGTTGTAGTATAATTTTTAATAGATTATTTTTCATAGTATAGTTGAAAGTATCTAATACAATTGACATTAGCTCTTCAGGAGTCAGTTCACTTATATGAAACCGAAATACTGGCTGAAAAATTGAAGTCTTTAATGCACCTATAAAGAGAAGCCATGACATAAAAAAACTTCATAAAGTGGGGATAATGTAAACGGGAGAAGACCGGGTTTAGTAAAATGTGTGATGCGTGAATCAGCGTGATGATTAAATATACTTCTAAATCACATAAAATCATTCTAAAACAGTCATAGATGAGCTTTGGAGGATTTTCAGTTAGGTAACAGAAATTGAATGACACTGCGTGAATGCTAAAATCATGCCAGACGGTCATAAAATTGCTCCCAATGGTTTACCAGATGCATTTTAAGTAATATCTCAACAAACCAGAAAAATGCGTGATGGCCAAAACTGGTCAAAAATGTGTTAAAATTAGTTATAAACACTTTAAAATATAATAGAAATCGTCAGGAGTCATATTCACACATGCTTGAAAAACAACTTCTACCTGTATTAGCATGAAAATAATGTCAACTCAACTGGTAACTTTTACCTGTCTGTTTTATCTGTCTGTTTGTCTGACTTGGCTTGTTATCTTAGATTTACAATTATATCATCTTAGTATCACCTTGAAATATCAATCTGGTAAAGCAGTTCCCTGGTTTTTAAGCGAAGTAGGGTAACATTTCATTAGCAATTCAGTATCACAATGAAAAGACAACTCCAAAATTATATTTTATTTTTATTTTTCACATGAGAGGACAACTCTGAAATATGTTAATAAAATTTGAAATATATACACAAAAAATTGTAATATAATTCCTTGATATAAACACCATTGAAGAGGCAAAAAGTGCCAAACCTGTAAGAAATAATAAAAAAGTAGGATGAAGACAAAATCATGCGAAAATAATTTATTGTTGGCCATACCATAGTTCAAAGTGCAAGTAATTTGTATTGGGTACAGATCCTACTGTTTCTAGTCATTAAACAAAAACAATTGTGCTCAATTATCTTTACTTGAAATGAAATGTTATTTTCTAAATTTATGTTTGAAACTTGCAAATTGAATTTGTTCCGAGATCTGGTTGCACACTAAAGCAGTATGGCAGTAAATACAGTCATACCTCGACATATGAGCTTAATGCGTTCTTGCGTTGTCATTGTTCTCATATCTCAATGCAATATTTTTATATGAATCAACTAAATACAGATTAATCTGCTCCCATATTATGAAAAAAACACCTAGAAACAAAAAATGTTATGATGGAAAAAGTGTTTTCAATAGTTTTAATTCAGTACCGACGCTCACAAAGTAACAAATACCTATGTAGTGGTTAATTACCTGCTATAAAATGTAACATTACTATGTACAATACCGTACACAGTAATATTACTGTACAGAACTGTACATAGTATTTCGAGACAGATGTACATTCTGAGACTTTTTGAGAGAGACTTGACAGCAATGCGCTCAGTACACCAGACTTTTATGACGCTATGTAACATAAACTTTGAATTTAATTTACATGAATTTAGCTTATTAAATAAACTCTTAAAGCTAAGTTTTAATCTTTTACTAAACATAGATTTTGTCATCATCCTATTTTTTATTATTTCTTTCAGGCTCGGCCCTTGCTGCTTCACTTAGGGTTTTAGCCGATCTTTTAAAAACTTTTTTTAATTGTTTTGAGGAAACAACCGAGTAATACTGTTCTCAAAACTAGCCTCGCACATACTTGGACATTTAGTGGCCATCGAGAACTCGTCGGTCTGCTCGTATCTCAAAGCTTTGTCATATCGCAAGGCGGAAACTTGCTCGAAATTTTGCTCACATCTCAATTTTCCGTATATTGCACTCTTATGTCGAGGTATGACTCTTATGTCGAGGTATGACTCTTATGTCGAGGTATCACTGCTATGTTGAGGTATGACTCTTATGTCGAGGTATAACCCTTATGTCGAGGTATAACTCTCATGTCGAGGTATGACTCTTATGTCGAGGTGTGACTCTTAATGTCGAGGTGTGACTCTTAATGTCAAGGTGTGACTCTTAATGTCGAGGTATGACTCTTATGTTGAGGTATGACTCTTATGTCGAGGTATGACTCTTATGTCGAGGTATGACTCTTATATCGAGGTATGACTCTTATGTCGAGGTATGACTCTCATGTCGAGGTATCACTGCTATGTTGAGGTATGACTCTTATGTCGAGGTATAACCCTTATGTCGAGGTATAACTCTTATGTCGAGGTATGACTCTTATGTCGAGGTGTGACTCTTAATGTCGAGGTGTGACTCTTAATGTCGAGGTGTGACTCTTAATGTCGAGGTATGACTCTTATGTTGAGGTATGACTCTTATGTCGAGGTATGACTCTTATGTCGAGGTATGACTCTTATATCGAGGTATGACTCTTATGTCGAGGTATAACTCTTATGTCGAGGGATAACTCTTATGTCGAGGTATGACTCTTATGTCAAGGTATAACTCTTATGTCGAGGTATAACTCTTATGTCGAGGTATAACTCTTATGTCGAGGTATGACTCTTATGTCGAGGTATGACTCTCATGTCGAGGTATGACTCTTATGTCGAGGTATGGCTGTATTCCAATATTTTACTACTTTGTTCCATAGCCCTAAAACTATGAGCAATAAATAGTGCATGTATAGTAACAAAGCAAATGCACCATAGAGATATATGATGTCTGTGAGAGATTTAACTTAGTCTAACATAGACTAGGGGAATTATGAACTAAATCTGTTTATGTATCTTCAATTTATATATTATTTATTATTATATTTTATTTAATATAACAGCTGTAATATATATAAGAAGCTATCAGAAGTTGTCACCTGATAAGAACATACTTATATCTGCTTGAAACAATTTGGTAGTAGTTAACCAACGGTTAAGTGCCTTTTATATTCTATCTATATAAATACCAAAGCTTGTCATCGTCTGTCGTTCGGTCTGTCCAGCTATAGTTGACTAGTATCTAGCAATGACAAGTTTGTATCATCGCAGAAGGTTTGATCTCTGAACCTCCCTTTCACAAGGCTATAACCTAACCCATTAATTAAGTTACGCAAGATGCAATGAATTCATTGGGCGATATGAGTCATGATCTAGGTTAAAATACCATAGCACTCTGTGTTACGCGCAACATCACTAAAGCTTGCTCTCACTGGTCTTATTAGTATGTTTAGCAATACGGATACTAGCTTACTCAAATTAATTATTGGCAATGTGCCAGGCTAATGGCAACTGGCAGGCAACTACATTACCTGGCACTATTTATAAGCTGTTTTAATATCCGTGCAATGCCCGGTATTCAGCTAGTATTATACTATAATTCACTATGAAATTGAGTATTGTATGTATTGAGTGCTATTTTTATTATTCTTTACAAAACTAGTGTTTCTATCGGTATTAAATAATCTATACATTTAAATCTCAGTGTTTGTCTGTCGTTCGTCTGTCCAGCTATAGCGATAAAGTTTTAGCAACGAAAATTCACCTTCTATTGGATTCGATCTCACAACATTCAAACCGCAAGTCTACTCACAAGTGTGCGTAACCACAAGGCTAAACCATTCTTATTATTTCCATTGCTTTTTTCGTATGTACTGTATATCCTTTTACAATTAGACACACTAAATGTGCACTTTTAATTATCAATTACTATTACCTTTTTGGTTTGTTATTTTCTTGAAATTTTTTGATAAGATAACTTTTTTACCATTACCACTTTTTTAATTTGTGTTTAATTTTTAACTTGAATTATTAATTCAAATGCGCCGTTTCAACTTCAAATGTCTCGTTACACTCCTATTTCCGGTTTCCCCCAAGGTTCGATCGCTAAATCTGTAAAGAGTAAATACTTTTCATGTGGACAATTGTATTATCTTTGCCTCTACGTTCTCTCTCCGTTCGTTCAGACAACGATCTGACAAAGACTGTCCAACATCTCATCTTTACGTTTGTACCAGTATCAAGAGGTACCATTATTGTACATCAAAACTTTAAATACAACGAGCTTCTGCTGCTACAGTAACCTTTTTATATAGACACTTAAAAAACTTTTTTATTTTTTCTCTCAATTTATTTGAACTGCAAAAGGACGCATTTCTCATGATATGAAGTTTAAAAATTAGAATGGTAACTGTTGTATATATTAAATTTAAATAAATTTTCTGTGCAGAATTTTTTATTACCTCTTCTTTATTTTTTTATTACACGGGCAATGCTGGGCATTCACCTAGTATGCTATATTTATAATATAACTAGTTCATCTTAGTGGTTACGCGCGCATGTTTGGTGACTCATAATTTGAATTTCTTGAGTTCAAATACTCAGTGCAAAAAGATTTTTTTAGCTACAATTTCATCGCTGCTTTAACTGAACAGAAGAACAATGGCAGTCCCTCACATTTATGTACTGTATATAGATATAATGTCGTATGTTTTTTATATCATTTTCATCTCCACTTTCTTACCTGTTATACTACGATGCTTCAGAATCTTTGGAAATTAGGGCCAAATTTTACATCTTGGTTTTGGAAGTTTTAATGTTGAGGTTTGACCATATAAATTCAGTTTTATATTTTAGATACATCTATGGTTTGGGAGTCGTCGGCAGCCTGGGAATGTACTCTCTGCTAAACATGATGTCTCTCACAGGAGTCTCAGTTACCTGCGTGGTCAGCGTTTTGGGCTATTGCCTGTTGCCCATGGTTATACTTTCTACAGTAGCTATACTCACTGCATTAACGTAAGTATTTGGGGTGCAGCAGTTTGAGGTTCTCAGGCTTGTCACTGTTTAACTTTTGCTGCTCCTTGCAGGGCAGGTTACTCATTGTAGGGCAGAACTTACCGTAAAACCTCTAATTAAAGGCCAAAATACTCTATTTTTCAACCCTTCCTTTATAGTAGCAATTAAATAGAGTTGGCGCTCAAATAGAAGCTGGCATTGTATTTTTCAAGCACCTCGTCAGAATTTTGGGAAGATAAATTTTGCCCTTTTACGGGCGAAGCAAATTTCGCCTACATTTTGCCCTCTCTTTTTGGTGGAGCGATATTAAACCTTTTGGATGCAATAAATAGCAATTCAGTTGCTACCTTTCAACTTACCAGAGATCTCTTAATAAATATGCATTGAGAAACCGAGAAATATCTCTATCTGTTGCTCGCAATTAACCTGCGATGATATTATAGCCATTGTCCTGCTTTGCAATTTTTTAGAGCTTTCAATTTTTATTTTATTCTGAATTTGCAGACATATTTTTATTTTATATCTATACTTACTAATGTTGCATAAAAGTTCATTGCGCTCATTAATATGTTTGCTACAATTTGCAGCCAAAACTTGCTTTTTATGTGCAATAGAAGTGGAGTTATGAGCTTTTAACCATAAGCTTAGCATATGGTAAGACAGAGAAAAACAATTAATAGTTTGCTATCATTTTGTTATGTTTTCCTAGTTAAAGTTCTATTGAAGTTATCTCCTCCTTCATTGTAGTTGCATCATCTGAATAATATATCTTAATAAATTGTAGGGGTGGCCTCGGAACTGGACTCACTGTTCTTGCAGTCCTTTGGTGTAGCTTTTCAGCGTCAAAGTTATTTGTATCTGCACTGCAGATGGACGGGCAGCAACTGTTGGTAAGTAGTTCCAGTTAGACATGGTTGACTAGTGTCAGCAGGTTGTAGAGTTGTATAGCTTGAATTATACATGTTTGATTGGTGTCAGCAGGTGGTAGAGTGAAGTAAAATTTTAGTTAGATGTTTGTCTAGTGTCAGCAATGATATACAGCCCCCCAAGGATAGGAGACAGCTATCATATGGGCGGGGTTTAATGATCGTGCTCTGTTAGGATTGTGCTAGCCTGGGTTCCGGAGCTAACACAATTCTCGCGGGGCGGTCGTGTTGCCTTGTTAGGTTTTGGAAAACGCGACTCAACTCGCTGTTATTGTGTCGTTAGCTCATTCAGTCAGTAGGCCTCACGGTTCACAATAGCAAACCTTGAATTTCTACAATGTAGGGGTAACACCTAACTAAAAAATTGATCCATGCGAAATAAAACATTTCAAATTATTGACTTTTACTGATTTTGAAATTGGTAAAGGTCGTAGTATATGCTTAAAGTTAAATATAATTTACCCAAAATCACCCGAACAATGGCCTTTTTTTCCTAGTTTTTGATTAATATTTTGCCAACCCTACCATAAAATGACAAAGTCTTTCATCGTTGTCACATTGTTTTACCTGGCCAATAAGATGAGACAGCAGGCAAAGCTGTGCAGTGTAGTTTTCATACTCAAAATCTAAATATAAAACCGAATTAGGGCTATTTTACGATTGCGACGATTAATATCGTGGATGCTTGTGAATAGCAACTGACTGATCATAACAGTGACAATATTGAGCAGCTATATTTATTTGACAACTAAATGAAACCAACAGATCAGTAAAATAACCACTATTGTTCATAATATTTGTAAATTTACAAGGGGCTTTATTCAGCATATTTGTTTGCTTGGGTGCCGTGTTCGGGTTCATCCCAACAGAGCTCGATCATCAAACACCGCCCACATGAGGCCCGTCGCCTATCCTTGGGGGGGAGGCTGTATATCATTGGTGTCAGCTGGTGGTAGAGTGATATACAGTGTCACTTTAAGATAATTGATTAATTGTATTGATTAATTGTATTGCTGCTGCCATACCATTTTTCTCATTTGATTGCTGCTGCCGATTAATTTTATTTGACTTTTATTTATCAAACTATCAATTTTCAAGTCTCCACATTGTCCAAATACTATTATACGGATAATAAATACTGTAAAACCTCAATTTGAACGCCATGGCGCTCTATTTTTCAACCCTTTCCTTATAGTGGGCTGTCAAAGTAAAGTGGAGTTCGAATAGGGGTGGCGTTGTATTTTTAAACTAGTTCGTCAGAATTTTTGGAAAGCTAAATTTACCCTTTTACAGGCGAAGCAAAGGACACCTATCTTTTGCACGGAGCTACATTAAACCTTTTGGATGCATTGTATCCAATAAATCTGCTAATTTACCTCGAACTTGTCAAAGATCTCTAAATAAATATGCATTAGGAAGTCGAAAAATATCTCTACCAGTTGATATCGGAATGATTTCTATTAACCTGTGATGATATGAAAACATGCTCTAAATTTTGTTGCAACTTTAAATATTCAATTATATAAATGAAGGCATGTTTTCATTTTATAACTATATTTAACAATGTTGCCAAAAAGCTCATTGCAGTTATTGATGTTTACCACAGTTTGCAGCCAAAACTAAGTTGTTTTGTGCAAGGACGAGGAGTTATGAACGTTGATTCATTGTAAGCCAAGTTAAGATAAACGCAAGGATGCTATTAAAGGTTGACTTGCAACAAAATTCACATTACAGTTATTTGATATCAAAATATTCACCATGTCTTACTCTGTTGTGTTGTAGGTGCAAAATATGTGGAAATGTGATTACAAGCTCTTAAAAGCTAAAAAACGAACAGTTAATCGCAGCCACACGAGACCGCCGTAGTTTGCATTCTCTTTCCAAAACTGCTCAAATGTGGCGTAGCTGTGGTAGATGGTTACTGTTTACAATTTCATGCAACCTTATTCGTCGAAATGTTTTTACAAATATACTTCACGCATTCAATAAAACCATGTCTATTGTTCTTACGCGTCTATTTTATCGTCATTGTAATGCTGTCACTTTTAGCAGTGATATCTTATAACTTACCGTAAAAATTCATTTGATTTTTTAGCCTTACCTCGAAGGAGTACATATCATTGTCTGATAATCATGACGAGCCTGTTGATCACCCGTGATAATCGAAAAGTGCTGCAAAAATTATTTGCGAAGTATTAGGTCACATGATCAGATTACGACTTGGCGATTTGATCAAGCCGAAACGAAACTGTAAAGTAGCGAGCATCTATATTTGATACGGGGTCTTCGGTAAAACCCGAAGTGTTTTTCATAAACTAGTGCTACGATAAGTTTTATATTGAGCTTTTTATTGGCCTTTCAATTCACGTGAGAACATCACGTGACAAGACACTAACCAAACTGTAATGACTACGTCAGATAAATAAACAGATTCCAATCTATGGCGGCTTTTCGTTTTTGAGCTTTTAACAGCTTGTAATCACATTTCCACATATTTGGCACCACAACACAGCAGAGTAAGACATGGTGAATCTTTTGATACCAAATAACTGTAATGTGAATTTTGTTTATAAGTTATATAATGATAATCTATCAAATGCTACTTATATGTGTGTATATTCAAGAACAAGTGACATAAGCGAACCATACTTATAATATATACAGAAACAAAAATTAACAATTTTGAAACGAACATTTGCATCATTTTCTCTTGTCATTTGCATTCTGATTGTTGCATTCAACAGAACGAACATGCCTGTTCAACACTTTCCACAATGTCTTCTGGTCTCAACTTTTCTTCTGCACTACTGAACTAATTGATATCAGCGTCCAAACAGCTTTTTAGCAGAGAAAAACTTTTACGCATTGCGTCTCACTCAAATAATAAAAAACTTTTAGCCGGATTGCCGCTAAGCACAACTTTTGGTCTAAAACTAGTTGTTCAAAGACCATAAATGTAAACCATTTTCCACATGTGTCGAAGTATCAAGACCATATTGAACAAGGACTACTATTAGCCTGATACAGTTGCTAGTTATTTTTATGGTGTATATTTTAAAATTTTAATGAAAAAGCCGAAAAGCTTTCAAATTGGAAAATGGACTTTGATACAAAAAGCAACAAAGAATCAAATGTTATTGATTTTTTGTTATTGTTGCTGATTACTCTGGATATTTTTCTACTGATCACTTATGGGTTCGTAAAAATCAAACAATGCAAAAGCAGCAGTCAAATAGAGGGGCCCCTCAATTAAAGGATGGCGCTCTACTTTTCAACCTTCTCCTATAGTGGCGGTTCAATAGATGTGGTGATCAATTTGAGCTTTTATGGTAGCTGATGTGACTTCTTTAACATTGTGCTGATGAAGCATTATCCTGATATCGTTTAAAGTTTATAGCATTATCCTGATAATGTTCTAAACTTCTTTAACATATTGCTGACAAATCATTATCTGGATATTGTTTAAAATTTATAGCATTATCCTGATAATGTTCTCAACTTCTTTAACATATTGCTGACAAAGCATTATCTGGATATCGCTTGAAGTTTATAGCATTATCCTGATAATGTTCTAAGTTTATAGAGTCTCATACTTTTGACCAAAAGTTTAATCTAATACCTTTGCTAGCTTATTAGGATAAATATCAGAATTCACATGGCTATTTACAAACTGAATAAATATTGCCAATTCCACTGTATTCTGGAATTTTGGTTGATTCCAATGCGGAAGCTGGATGTTTTCAAAATAACAAACAGACATTGGAAATACTAACCATCGCTATAAATTCAAAACTGCATTATCTAGACAATATCTATTCATTTTACAATGACAAATCTATAAAAATAATTCTATGACCCTACTTATATCTAACACATAGAGCAAGACTAGTGATGTCATGTGTGCCTTTTTGTAGTTCTATTGGTATGTCTAATCCTTACAAAAGCAATGATAGCTACTTCGTGAAAACTTAATCCTATATTTTTACAGATAGCGTACCCATGCGCTCTTGTCTACGCAGTATTCGCTCTACTCACAGTGTTCTAGAAGGATCGAACGAATTGAATTACTGGATGTACCCTTATGTGATATAACACCAACACACTAGAATTCAAGCGCAAAAACAAGAAAGGATAACTCCCTTGATGGTTTTACCAAGATGTATATTTGATAAGGAGTATTTTATTATTTATCTGTATTGGAAGTTGTGCTACTAATAAAAAGCTTCTCAAACATTTTGGATTAAGAATTGTATTTTATAAGCATAAATTAGATGGTGATTTGCTGTGAAGTAGCTTATATATACTACAGCTAGGTGAATGTCTGGCGTTGCGCTGGTGTATGCTACATATTCGTTCAAGATGTAAAACAACTTATAAACAGTGGCAGGTAATGTAGTTGCCATTTGCTACATTTCTTTACCCAATGAGTTTGAGTAACACAATCTAACCGTTTCAAAAGCCAACTTGTGCTCATAAATATGTTTATAACCATTGGGTTATGCTAGTAACTGTGTGAGTAACTAACCGATAGTATTTTTGCAAGTACTGCATAAGTATTTTCGCAATTATCAAGAACAATAGCCAGAACAGTGTAGTGTAATAGATAAGCATGTCTGTCTGCTGAACTGGAGGTATTTTGCAAGCACTGCGCAAATGCTTTTGCAATTATCAAGGACAACAGCCAGTACAATGTAGTGTAATGGGTAAACCCCCTGTCTGCAGAACTGGAGGTACTGTGTTCAATCCCAGTGCGAAGCAGATTTTTCGTTGCTCAAACTTTATTTTTATAACTTGACATACGATTGACACGCAAACCCTGAGATATACATATATAGATGGAAACATTAATGAAACGACTCCAAGTCTATAGCATCAATTGATAATTGATTTGGTAATCAATTGATCATTTATTACCAAACCATTCACAGAATCCAAATCTCTCTATGACTGACAATGCATAAGAGATAGGTTTTGGCAGGATATAAAAATATGCATAAAGAGAGCTTCTTTAATTGAAACTCCTAACTTTGAAAAAAGGGTTTAATATTTGTTTTAGGTGCTGACACTGTTTTTTCTGTATGTAATCATTATGCTGTTTTTAGATGTATAGCTCTGTGTTTATGCTAGGTCAACAAGTCAATAGAAATCTTGTTAATCGTTTATTAGTTTAAGATGATTGACTTTAAAAAATTCCTGGTTGAGTGCAACTGTACGTTCTATTTGTTATGAAGTTGCTTAGCAACTGACAAAAAGGAGATTTATAAAGGTATATTCACAATGTGCAAATCTTACGTCAGCAAACTATACATGCATGCATTCAGCCAGGCTATCGTTTTGCTTTTGTTATAAGGTTATTGATAAGTCGATAGCATACCTAATAACCACCCATAAAACTGATTAAAATTCTAGGCTACAATTTGCTGAAGCATGTAGGAAGTGATGCCGTTATGTCTTGTACCCTGGCAGTTAGCATGCATTTTCGCCAAAGTTCATTTTATATCAAGCAAAAGGGTATTGCTCTGAATTTTGTTGTAACTGAAACCATTTTAGGCAATCAGTAGGCAGGGTAATAGTATAACTTGCCGCTATACAGAAATGTTTTAGGGCTATGATACAAAACATATTACACCACACTGAACTTCTGATGGTATAACTTACCGCTATCCAGAAATGTTCTAAGGCTATAAAGTATGTATCACACCACACTGAATTTATGTTATTAATAATGATAATTATAATGATAGGGACAGTTGAATGAGAATCGGGCATCACACTGACTGCCACCTATTATACTCTAAACAGTAATGATATGTTTTATTCAAATATAGCCTGAGAACCTAAATATTTATAAAGCTAATGTATAAGTTATAAGTTGGTCAGCCCTACTGAATATATATTGTACTTGAAAAATGAAAAAGTTGAATCTATTGTAATATTACTAAAAGCAAATATTTCCTTTGCTTACGGAGGCTGGCTATACACATATAGCAGAGCTTCTATTGTAATATTACTAAAAGCAAATATTTCCTTTGCTTACGGAGGCTGGCTATACACATATAACAGAGCTTCAAACCTTGTTGACCAAGTTTAAGCTTCTTTTAGTTCTCAAACACATGATTGCGGCAGCAGGCAGTTGATTGCTGACTCGATAAATGAGGCATTCTAGTGAAACATCCACAGTCATTCGAACTCCATACCAAGTTGTAACTTTGCTACAGGTACGTACCGCTTAAAGGTAAAATTCACACGCACAAATGAACTGAAACTTTTTATAATGAAATTTGAAAAAGTCTAAAAAATTAAAAATAATTTTGAAATGAAGTCATTCAGTATTGCTACAAATTACATTCTGTACTAATTTGATTGGACATTGATGGTAGTTTTCACTAGCTCATTGATTCAAATTCCAATTTGTAAGTCCTGGAATTCTATGGTGTTTTTTCAGCAGTTAACATTATATATCATCTTTTTAACATATTTGCTTGTGGTTGTAAGCCGCATCATTTCCTACACTTTTAAAATAATACATAATATATTATTATATAAATATAATATATACATATATATGCATACGAAAATGCATAAAAGAAGTATCTGCAGCCTGGTTAACATATTGAGCACTCGCTTCAATATATTAGAATTTCCCAAGAAAGCTTGTTTCTGCAATTGACTTGTGTTAATTCTGATTGGATTTTGGGCAAATTACATTTATTGTGCAGGTGGTTTATTTACATATAAAAAAAAAATATATATATATATACTCATGCAGTCATGCTACAGATAGTACTGTTTCGACTATTGAAACCTCATCAGGGCGGTTCAGAGCAAGCAAAAAAGACCAATCCCATTGCCACTGACACACACGCACGCACACGCATGCGAGCGTGTGTGTTTGTGCACGCATACACACGCACATAGGCTATTATAAAGGGTAACGGTGCATCTCAGGTCGGCACAACGGGCATACAACGCATGTGCAACGAACATACAAGGCACTTGCAACGCACAAACATTGTTTATACAACGCCGACACAAGTAATTAACAACGCATCCGCCACAACGTAACACTGTTAACACAAACGCACAAGCAACGCCATCACACGACCCTTGCTTTGGCACAACGCAAAATCATCAGACAAACACGGCTTCAACGATGTGTCCTTATTTGATGCTTGGCGTGCAACACTTTCGATTCACTCTGAGATCAACGCATATGCCTTGCAGTGGCCTTGCACTGTGCTACTAGTTTTTAAATATTACAGTCAAGTTCTGAATGTGAGCAACATTGCACCCCATAAAACCTTTGTGCAGAGAGGGAGTAACTCACACCCCCGAACAGGTACATCCCAATTCATAACGATATCAACTCAACCTCAAAAAATTGCAATCATGCAAGAATGGTTGTCGCTATCCAACATTACATCAAGCAAGATTGAACACTATAGTTTCCTGCTTCGAGATTCCCTCAAGGACATGCCAGGACCTAGATGATTTTTCATGAAGACTTGTACTCCATGCATGCTGAATCATTTTTTAACCAAGAGCCACCAGCAACCATGTGTAACCAGTGATGTAGACCACTTCTAGGTTCTATGTACTTGGTGCAAGAATTGACACTTGGAAAATTTGTATGATGAGTCACAACAATGACATATAGGTTCCATGTCTTTGGTCACATCCATACCAACCATAGATATAGTAAATCTATTACTATATCTGTTACTATAATATCTATGATACCAACTATGATTAGAACCATGAAGTGCTGAAATTAAACTTCAATGCCAAGGGTTTACACCATCACTTCCTCAAAATTGGTAGACGAAGTTGCATCTTCCTGTCTCGCTTATGCTGGCCTTTTGGACAAATGATATAAATTACAGGAGACGACTGTAATTTTTGAACTGATTGAAAGGCCATGCAGCCATGCATTTGGGACGCCGTTGTCTTGTGTCTGTGCGGTGTGTGGGCAAGCTGGTCGGCGCGCATGCACTGTCAGACAGTTGTATGTGCGTTGCGATGATGTATCCACAATGTTTGTGCGTTGCAAATGTTTTGTATGTCCGTTGCGCATGTGTTGTATGCAGGTTGTACCGACCTAAGATGCACCGTTACCTTATACAGTTTAAATGTCTGCTTATTTTTGTTTCCAGCTACTGCCAGTTTCGTGCTTCTGAATTCTTCAGGCTGTACTAACATAGCAGATTACATATACAGTATAAAAATGTACTGTATATATATTATCATTTTACTATATTATTAGAAACACTAACGCCATTAATAATTAAAAAGAGCCCTGAATGCACCAAGTGTATTTATCAAAAAGTGCTGAGAAAATCTATCCTTTACATGCCAGAGATAAAAGTACCAGCCTAATTAGAGCCCGCTATATATGGCTTTTATATTTTACAGAAGTAGCAGAATGACAAACAAGAAGGGTGAACTTGAAAGACTTCTGCATGAATATCTTAATGACCCGCACCTATGGGATGACAAAAGATATAATGACTACATTTCTGGCCTTTACAATATTTGTACCGGGCACTTGGCTTCCGATGTCAAATTTCAACTGCTCAAGCAAACTGTCGATGAAGATGGACAGACAGTGCTACATGTTGCTGTGCGTGAAAAAGATGCCATCGTTCTGGAGATTTTGCTGAAACACCTTAAAAAAGAACAGGTGGAACAGCTTATGAACGCGGAAGACAAAAACGGTAAGAAGGTGAATGACATCAATCACGTCCAATTTCTAAAGTTGACGAGCAAACGTTGGGCGGGGAAGAAGAAACGTGCTAGGATTAGAATAAGAGGTAAGTCTAACATGGTAAGATTTGTCATGATAGAAGATTGTACCCATGACTAGAATGAGTATCAACAGGGTTTAATGCAATGCAAGTAAACATTTTAAAATGTTTTTAAGCTTGTGGTAAAACCCCATCATTTTATTGGATGATTATCAAACCAATTACATGCTCCACATTGTAAATTATTTTTTTCAAATAATAATTTAGTTTAAGTTTTAATGTAGATAATTGTTGTACAATTTATAACCGAGTAATTTAAAAATCTTTTCAGACAAAATGGAAGAGCTGGAAGCGCATAGAAAATACCAAAAAGAAAATTCGCCCAGACTAATAGAGCTTGTTGCACGAAGAGCAAACATAGAAAAGGAATATATCAAGTTGCGTGAAGAAATTGATATGCACAAGGATGAGAAGCAGCGCAGACAACATTTGGAGACTAAACTAAATATTCTCAAAAGGCAAAAGGAAAAAACAGAAAGAGCAATTGAAAACAGAACAAGAGCAAATGACCACAACAACGAGGTTTTCAAAAATCGCTTCCAACATGGAAAACTCAGCGATGAGGCTTTGAAACACTTCAGCCCCCATGCTAAGGGAAAAGCTGCTCTTACTGTTGACCAGATGGAGAATTGCTACCACGAGCTTGTGCAGTTTTACTCTAACAAGACTAAAGGTAATGTGTCAAAATCATTATAATGCATTGTTATAGATGGTAGTACATACTTCTACGAACTAAAGATTAATATATTCATTTGCTTGCTATTGTTTATTGCAGAACTAAAAGAAAAACTGGCCAATATTAAGGAGGAGTTGAAGCATGTTACAGATCAGATAGAAACGTTTGACAAAAATCATCCTGAATACGAGAAGCTGAGACAGCTGCGCTCTGATCTGGAACAAGTGGAGAGAGAAATTGCAGCGGTACATTACATTACAAAGGACCTTTGGAGATATTCCGTCACTGCAGCTATCATCAGCTACTACACGAGTGTAGAGGTAGCATGTTCTGCCATGGTAGATGCACTTGGTAAGTTGTGTTTAGAAGTACAATTTGAACCTCATCATTTAGCTTTCTAGCTAGGACTCTTTCCTATAAGCCTGAAGATGAACTTGCTCAAAATTTCAGTAAAAGTTATCGTTTTTGATGTTGGCAGTTGACTTTTTGAAGTTTTCTGACTACCAGAATGCTTCCAGACTAAAATCGATAAGATATGGTTGTGGTTAAAACACTCAAATTAAGCAAAAGTGGGACTATGATGTCTGTAGTTGTAGAGACCTACAGAATAGAGAAGCTAATGCTGCAGCTTGAACGTGATAAACGATATCTGTTGTCTACATAAGTGTACTTATATGAAATTGTAATAAAGAAAAAGTGTTTTATTTTTGTTCCACTTATTTATATACTACTCAATACTGCCTAATCCATTGGCTTTATTAAACGTAATTGCAGCAACCACTTGCTAATGCTTTGACTTTGAATGTCAATATACCCAAATTCCATAATTCAACAAGAGACTTTTAGTGCTCAGAGAAAATTACCTCTCATTAGATTTTTAAATTAGGCAGTGTTGAAGTTTTGCTAAAAGTAATATTATAAAACTAACGATGGGGTATAATCCTTGCCGAGCTTTATGAGGAAGCTTTTTTAATTTTCTTCTGCGGCTATTACCCGCAATCAGGTTAACATTTTAAAAGTTCACCTAATACATTTAACAAAACAGCTGTCTACCACAAAGGCTCTATAGTTGCAGAAAAGTCGAAATGGAAGCATTTTGAGCACTGTATGTATATGTACCCTGTATATGTATTTTAAGATATATGTATAGGCATAGTATAGAAGCAACAGACTTACAGCATTTATATATATGTACATTTCAGCATATATATACATTCCAATATATATATACGTTTCCATATATATATACATTTTAGTATATATATACATTTCAATATATATATACATTCCAATATATATATTCATTTCAATATATATATACAGTTCGCTATATATATACATTTCAATATATATAGATATATATATACATCTGAAAGTTTGTCATGTGATCACCCTACCTCCTGTTCACTAAGCTAACCCACTAATCTAAGGATTCATTGAATGATATGTGTCATTATCTGGGTTAAAATACGCATAGCGACCTAGTGACTTAAAAGGTTTGGGAGAAAGCTTCAGTGACGTTGCCCGTAGCGAAACATTGCCCATAGTGACGTCGTAAAATTGCTTATGGCACAACGCTTTAAAGCTTGCTCTCACAGCTCTTAATAGTAAGTTAAGCAATAGGGTATTCTAGCTTACTTAAATTAGCCATTGGAAACTACATTACCTGCCACTGTTTGTAGGCTGTTTTAAATACCTGTGCAACGCTGGAAATTCGGCTAGTGTAAGTGTGTAGTAAGGTTAATCGTCGGTAAGAAAGCAAATCAACACTTAGTTTTTACATAATTCACAAATAAAGTTATTACTGAGGAAGTCTGTAATATTATCTTCATAGTCAGTCATAATTTATTGAATTCGTACTTTCAACGCAACATGCTCTCAAGGTTTGGTGTGTACAGCGGTCAAGGATGTCTACTAATGAATGGATGTTAGACAAACTCAGTTTCAAGCATAGTGATATTCTTTGCTCTGCAGATAAACACTTTGAGATAGAAGATCACGAAGACAGAATCGTAATTCCAGAACCAGATCCAGATCCAGATCCGCAACCCTCAGCTCGTGGTAAAAATGCAAAACTTGTCAGGGAAAAGCAACTACAAAATTACTGAATAACTACTAAATGATTTGACATAACGTGAATCGCATGAAAGGAGAATATACGGGTTTTTAACTACAATAACCTGTTGCAAAGCTATGCAAACTTCTATTCAAGCTACAGCTGTCATACTGAAATTAGAAAAAATATTAAAAACGAAAGATTTTGATTTTGAAGAAAATTTTTGCAGATTCAATGTCTTTACAACTTGTTCATGTTACCATCTTTGTTCAAAGTTGCCATTAGCTGACCGCTTTCCCGATCTATAAAAAAATTTCACCAATTTTGTTTTTTTGTTTAAGAATAGCTTTAATTACAGAATATTACTGCATTTTGACAAAGTATTAAATATTAGAATACAGTAACACTCTTAATAAAGAGTAAAATTGAATGAGCATAAGATTTAAATATCTACCTGCAAGTTTGGAGCAATTATTTTAAAATGGAACAACTGTTAGACTAATACCAACAACTTTTATTATTGAAATATAAATGAAGCCCTCCATATGTAATAATTGTATTCATAAAATTTTACTTAATCCACAGGTCAAGTTTGCATTGTATAATGAATCACCTTCTTGTTGATTTTTAGGTGATAGAAAACGTTTTTTAAGGAATTTTTGTAGAACTTATTTATTTATTTTTATTCAAGTTTTAGTTGAGAAGCAAAGGCTTGAGAGAAGCATTTTTGACTTTAAAACCGAGCTAAATGAAATCCTTGAGAATCTCAAAGAACATTCTTCAAGCCAGGCAACACATGAACGTATTGTGAATGAATGGAGAGCCAGAATTGAAGGTAAGAACAGAATTGAGCCTTATTATTTCCCTTGTTCTCTTTTTCTGTAACAACATAAATAATTTTATAAAGATGCTTTTAATTTTGCTGTTTTGATCAAACCAAAAAATTTGTTTTGCTAGCGTTGTTTTTGGATAGCCTTGAGAAAGCTTTGCTTTTTTCACATATATTTGTTGATGCAAGAAGAATGGTTAATGAGCCGAAGATGCGCTAACAGTTTTTTACGATATGAAAAAAGAAATGTATAGAAACTCGATCAACAGCAACTGTGTACATTTTTGTGATAAGCAGAAGCTGGATAACAATGGAACCTCGGTTCTCGATCAATTCGGTTTTCGACAAAAAAAATTTGGATTTGTTCGTCTCTGATCTCGAACATAAACTCGGTTCTTGAACAAACCGGCGCATGCGCATCAGAATTAAAGGTTTGGAGGAGGATTCTCCTTCAAATATGTGAAGTAAACATATATCGCTGTTTATATATGTACAATGTGTGTGTGTGTGTGTGTTTTATTTCACCTTTAAAGATTACACAATTGAATTAATACTCGAGACAAAATATAATTAACCAATGCGTGAAAAAATAACAATAAGTAAGAAATGATGATGGGGCCCATTGCGAAATGGCAAAGCCAGTGGTACGCGAGCCCGAGTCAGCAGCACAAAAACCAGACCGTAACACTCACTCTCCAGACTGGAGATGGTGCCTCAGTTCCACCTTATATTTACCGAGACATTTTATTGATCTTATTGAATTAGGTAGTCGATTCCACAGCGCAGGTGTTGCAAAGTTTGAGGATCGTTGACCGGCTACAGTTAGATGATTAGGTACGGGAAGAGAAAGTAATTGATGACGAGTATTATAAAATGGTAGTGCTGGATCACATTTTGAGTAAAATAATTTATGGGCTTGAATAAGCAACTTATATTTATGCAATTTATCAATATATATGTATATATATTGATATATAATGTATATATATATTGCTGTTTATGTTTTCTTTTTCACACGATTTTTGATGTAACTGATCTATTGCATTATTTGCTGTTTCATTATTAACTTTTGCAATCTTTGGTATTGTATCTAAACCTAGAATGTTTTTGATGTTTTAAGAGCAAAGCATACGAAATGTTTACTTTTTGTTTTCTGTTTTCATCATCATAGATAGCAAATCTTTTATTTAAAATAAAAACGATCTATATCTACCTGTTTATATTTACAGTAAGTAGTATACAGTACAGTTTATGGTGTAGAATGTTTAAAAACGTTTACCGAAGTAGTTTTCTCAACTTGGAATGGATTAAAATTTACATACACTAATTCTAATAGGAATAATTGTTTCGGATATCGAACAGCTCGGTTTTTGAACAACCTTCTGGAATGGATTATGTTCGAGAACTGAGGTTCCACTGTATGTGCGTGATAATTTTAAAACAGTGAAAGGCGAATGATTAGTACACCGGCTGGCACACGCAAACGCAACAGGATTGAATGGCATATGATGCAATTTGTTTACCAAAATCAAACTATGACTTTGAACAAACATGCGGGCACGGCTCTTATTATAGTAAATACTAGCTACACTGTTATTCTCAATGTTTATAAGCTCAAAATTTTATTTTATATTATTTTTTATATTTTTACGATTTTATATTATTTTATTTAACTCTTAAATGATTTTATATTATTCTTAATGTTTAAAAGCGCAAGATTAATATTTTATACTATTTTTTATATCTACATTATTTTATATTATTTCATTTAATTGTTATATGGTTTTATATTATTTTCAATTTTTATAATCTCAGGATTACATTTTATATTATTTTAATTTTTCTGATTATATATTATCCGCTATATTTATAAGCTGCCTGAGCAGTGCTTATAATAAAGTGCTGGTCAATCTATCTACTTATTAGTGCAAATCTTGTTTATAGCAATTTCTTATTTCAATTTTTAACTGCGGCTGAAGAGTAAAACAAACATGCAATCATTTTAATATATAGAAAATTACGGTAAAATAAGATAACTAGCATTTTTGTGATAGCTGTTCATTACTAAAATAATAATAATTATTGGTAGAACAAGTGCGAGTAAATTGATGTAAATTGCCAAATTCTACATGCTCATTTGGTCTAAACTAGCAAACAATTTTTGCTTTGACTAAAAACACATCGGCAGCAAACTTTTTGAAGGAAAGGAGCATATGTAAAATTGGTCGTAAAATCGTAAAAATGTTTCCCATGTAAACAATTGAAATGTTGTTTTTTAAAACACTAAAGCAGTGAAATGATAGAGGGGGCTCCGTCGAGCCGAATGGAGCACCAATATAGATGCAACATAAAACTTTCTGTGTGAAAAGTTTTTTGCTTTTACAGTCCTTAAGGATTGGCCTTCGAAATAGTTGGTTGTAGAAAAGCGCACAAATTGAAACGGAGCATTTGAAAATGGCAAACTAAAAAGTATGGAATAAATATAAGGCTTTTAAAAAACTTACAAAAAAACAAATGCATAAGGTAATAATAATTAGTAATAATAAAGGCATACTTACCTTGTAACCTGTCATCGCTGCTAGAAGTAAAAGTGGTAATACAACTTTGATATGCCGAAACAATGCAGTGCAGGGAAACAATGCCAAACCAATATATTTTAGATAAGGATAGGTAATATAATACAGATTGATAAAGACTGCTTAGCATAATGATTAGACACACCTGTCTTAAGCCTTGGAGCTTTGAAGTTCAAATCCAGTCAGAAGCAGTTTTCTATTTTTAAGATTTTAACTGCTATAACTGGACACACAGAAGACAGAAAAGAAGACAAACAAACCCTCACTGTTATTTCTATAGATAGATATTAAATTATAATATAATACATTAAATTATACTATTCTACTGTATACTATTCCATATATACTATACCGTATATTATAATATGTTACCAGTATTACCTTATAATACTATATTTTTTGCCTTATATTATATTGTACTGAACCACCTTTTTACTTTAATATTGTAAGATTAAATACTACATGGTATTATAATACAGGGTGTTTTATTATACTATTTTATATTATACTACATGACATACTATACTGTAATATATTCCATTATATGTTATTACATTAAACTTTATTGTATTGCAAAACGTTGCGTTATAAAGTTTCATAAATGTGTTACTTTCTATAAATTCTATCAAATTATTCTGAACACAATTTGCCAGAACTTTTTTATTGATTTGAGAATTTAATTTCTTTTACGAGCTCACCTTGTCTGCTTACAGAATTGGAGAGGCTAATACAAGAGAGTTGGGTTCAGCTCAACTCCTTACATTAACATGAGCTACTTCTGTTTGGTAAGTCTATGAGTAAAGCCAAGCCTCTTCTGAAAACATCAAAAACTGGAACAGCAAAGCATATATATAAAAAAATTGTTTCTTCACTCCGGATACCCCGTATGGGTGATAAATTCTGCTCTAACTCGGGTTTCCTAACAGAGACCTGGGAGTTTGAGCACTCGCCTCAAGATCTTAGCTGTTCCCAATAGCGCACTTTTCTGCAACTCACCTGAGTTGATTGTTATTGGTATTTGGGCAAGCTACATTTTATGCGCTGGTGTTATTGCTCCCAGTGCCCCAATGACTACTGGGATTACAGTTGTTCTTACATTCCAGCATTTTTCAATTTCTTCTCCAAGAGGGAGATATTTCTCTACCTTTTCTTTTTCTTTGTTGGCTATATTGTAGTCATTGGGTACTGCTATATCTATTATAGTAGCCCTCTTGTTCTCCTTGTCTACCACCACTACATCTGGTTGGTTTGCTAGGACATGCTTGTCAGTTCGGATGTAGAAGTCCCAGAGAATCTTAGCGCAGTCATTTTCATTGACCCTACCAGGAGCTTCCCACCAGTGTTGTGGTTTATTAAGGCCATACTCATCACATAGACTTCCATACACAACACCTGCGACATGATTATGCCGCTCAGTGTATGCGTTCCCTGCTAGCTGCTTGCATCCACTGATGATGTGTTGGATGGTCTCAAATGCATCCTTGCACAGTCTGCATGTAGGATCATCTCTAGTGTGATAAATTTTCGTTAGGAGTTGCCTTGTTGGGGGCACTTGCTCCTGGGCTGCCATGATTAGCGATTCTGTATTGGCCGTTAGGTTTCCTTTGTTCAGCCACATATATGTCTGGTGAAGATCGCCAACCTTAGATATTTGTTGGTGGTAAGCACCATGAAAAGGTTTCGTGTGCCAGTCAATTTCCTCATCATCAGCGCGTAGGTCTGTTGTAAGAGCAGCCGATTGAAATTCAGCTAGCAAATTATCTGAAATGGCCATGGAGGCTGCATATGCCTTGATGCTTTGCTCCTCTTTTTTTACTGTCTGCTGTACACTTTTGAGTCCCCTACCGCCATTTTTCATATCAAGATACAATTTAGTAGTATTAGATTTTGGGTGGAGTGCTCCATGCATGGTCAGCAGTTTACGAGTTGCTATATCTGTTTCTTTGATGGCTTCCTCAGTCCACTTTATTATGCCTGCTGGATATCTTATTAGATATCTACCTTTACCTATCTTATTAGATATCCAGATGCATTGAATTCTGGGGCGATATGAGCCGTTATGTCTACTAAAATACGCATAGTATTCTGATTTACGCAACGTGACTAAAGCTTGCTCTCACGGCTCATATTAGTAAGTTTAGCAGTATGGATACTAGCTTGTTCAATTTAGTCATTGGCAATGTGCCAGGCTAATGGGAAGTGGCAGGCAACTACATTACATGTCACCGTTTATAAGCTGTTTTTTAATACCCATGCAACGCCCAGGCATTTGGTTAGTCTTTAATAAAACAACACCAACACAATTTTAGTAAAAAACGCTAATAGCAAATTGACCGTTCATTGTCTTGTTGTTATCAGACACATAATTATCCCCTCCTTTTGACTTTATCCTTGACCAAAAAAACATGGCTAATAATAACAACATATATGTTGTTAGACTAAATTGTATTACATAAGAGTGGAAGGGGGTGGCAACGTAGCAGTGCATCCCATAAAAAATATTAGAAACAAAATAAAATCAACTTTTACAAATAAAGCAATTTATAATTTTGAGAAAGTTTACTCCAATTGCTTCTTATAATAAAGTGATGTGAATTTTGCAATACAGTGACAAGTTATATCATCACTGGCTAGCGGATATTGCATCAATTTTAAAAAAGTTATTTGTAGATAAACACCATAAAACAATACTAAATTAATAAATTTTAATTTTGTCGTCCTATTTTTTATTATCTATTTCCTGTTTGGCATTTCTTGCCTCATTTTTGCTATAACCTTTAGCCAACCTTTTAAAGACTTTTTTGAACTGATTCATGGAGAAAGACTGAGCAAAGCGGTTTTTGAAAGTAGCCTCTTGCATACATGGCCAGAGAGTGGCCATTGAGAAACGACTCGTATGCTTATAGTAGGGTTTTTTGCAAATAAACACTCCAAAACCAAAAATTCAAATACGATGGTGACAGCTGTTGCAGCTATTGTACCAACATCTGTTTGGTTTGATCTTTTGGGAGTTATTTGCACCATTCTCCCTGATCTAAAATCTAATGAAGATATTCCTACACAGAAAAGCAACCTTGCATAGTGCGACCCAATATTATTACTTATCGACAAAAGTTACATTACTAGAAATATATTTTACTTTTTCTTTTTAACTCACTTCATTAAAAAGCATGTTTTTATTTTTGATTTATGTTATATGGGAAGTTTCTTCTGCTGCACAGTATTGGTGTACTCTTTTTTTTCTGATATAGGACAACCTCAAGTCGCTGACGCTGGCCTACCCATTCCTCCGTTATGAGATATCATGTATTTACTCAAAGGACAGCTTCACACGCTATACTTCCGTAATGTGTTTTTGTGTGTTTGAGTATCATCTTACAAGCAAGCCAAATATTGTTGAAGTAACTAATTTGTTAGGTTTTAGCAAAGCAGCTGCCTCGCCATGCTCTGCAAACATGTTTGAAAATGAAAAGCTGCAGATTGTAACATTAGACATGAAACAATCAGATATCAGATAAAGTAAATTTTAATAGCTGTGATGAAATATATACTAATTCTAATGTTTGGAGTTGTGCTCTATTGCTGGTATCACTTGAAGCCTTCTGTACCAGCAGATACGTTTTTAGTGTTTTTATTTATTTTTATTTTGAACCTAATTATGTGGTTTGTTTTATTTTGAATATTTCAAAAATTATTGAATGTTTGAGTGTCATCTGCCCCGCTTTCCTACGAGAAACGATGATTCAACCATAAATATAATTTTATTATAGAACAAATTTATGCAATGTAAAGAAATTGATTGTCTGAGCATTCTCCTGAAAACACAAAATGACACATTAAAATGCACAAAATTTATAGTTTAGAGGTATTTTATACTATTCTCAATAAATTTGAATAATGCAATACCCCATTCTACTATAGCCCGAGTTTTATATATAGTCATCTAGTATAATAGCCCGAGTTTTTCATTTTGTGCTTTAATATTCTTTATATGTAAATCTTTCTAGTTATGTGGAGATGAGTTTCACACAAAGTTTTTACTTTTATTGGCATAGATCAAACTATAGAGACACGTGAAAATGTTTTCTTGTTCAAAGACAGTTTTTCATTGAGTCAATCAAATTTTGGAGTGGTCTTTTCAAGAAGGCTCCTCTATTTGATTGCATCACAGAGATAATGATGAACTGGAGTTAAACTTGTTCATTAAATACTGTTATGTTTAGAATTTTCCAACGACTGCTAAACACAAAATCTTAATGATGCAATAACTCATCACTCCGACATTCTTGCAGAGAGAAGACAACTGCAAGTTAGTATTACAGAAGTAGTAATAGCAAAAGTGATAGTAGTATGAACAAAGGTTCAGGTAAAAGCCACAGGGACTACACATGTTCCCATCATCTTGTTAGGAGTGTGAGGTTTTCTTCATCTGGTCCTAAGTGACTAGATGATAAGGTAGTACGAACTTTAAAGGTACTGCGGTTGATTTTGTTTTGATACTGGCGCTGAAGGTTCAACGGTAACCGAAAAATTGGCTAACAGTTTAGATGTTCAGTTAAGAATGCCATCAACTGCTTTGAACATTTAATGATGAACAATTAAAAAGGGTTCTTTCCATACAGTTTAGAGCCTCAATCAGAAAAGATTAGAGTTAAAATAAAGTGTGACAACAGAGTGTACTGGTTTTTGTCTTGGTCTACCAGTGTACCTAATGGCGACCCGACAGGTCGGCTTACATTAGCTTGCCGTGCCTATAACTGTATGTGATTATAGAAGACCACGTCAACCCTAAGGTCCGTCGTCTGATTAGCTTAGGTCGACCTCTCTGCTACTAATTAGGTCGACCCAGTCAGGGCACCTTTAGCTGCTGACCCCCGTAGTCAACCAGCTGACCGATGATGCCTATACTGGTCAACTATCCTGCATTAATTCTTGCTGACCGCTCAAGCGAGAAATGAAGAGAGAGTGTGTGTGTGTGTATAATTGTATTGACTAGACTACAAAACAACTGCCCCCACTGCGGGCTATGCCTTCCTTTATATAGGTTACAGCTCGCCCATATAAGGGCATAATGACTATATATGGTAATAATGACCATATATGGGTTAATGACGCGGGGTTGACTAATAATGTAAGTAAGCATGCACTTGCAATGAGCTGTATAATATGATGAGTAACAAATCTGCCACATACGCCGCCCCTATAGACGGCTATCCGTCTATATATACATATATATAAAATAATAATAAAAAAAAGGATAGTAATGGTGATAAAATAGCGAATGAAATGAGTTCCAACTACTTGTTACCGTCGTAGCTACGGTCTGGCCTCTTGCTGGTCGGCCAGCTTTTCTAAATATGCGGCCGTCCTACGCAATTGCTGAGCCTCTAACCTCAACCGGTCAGCGGCTGACATTGACTTCCTTGGCATCGAGATTTCCAACCTCTCTGGACGTACACTCACAGTCCGAACGGAAATCTGAGGCTGGTGTTGACTGAATGATTGGGGCATGGCAGCACATTTTAAACTAGCCGCTGCCGATGAAGTAATCGCTCCCGAATTGTTTAATTGGATACTGTTCAACTCATACTCCCGCAGGTGCGGAGGCAGATTCCTACTCCTCTGAGGCCTGCTAACATTGTCTGGCTGTCGGTGGACAGCTGACTCTCCTGCCTCCGCACTTGCTGGAGTGCAGTTTTCTGTATCTCGGCATTGTCCACTGGAAGGCTGGCTCTCTGGGTTGTCAAAAGCTTCCTTAGGAGTTGTCCCATCGCCACCTTCGGAGTTGTCCTTCCTATTTGCCTTTGCTGCATTTTCAGCTTCTAAGACAGGCTCTGCCTGAGTTTTTCCATTGTTTTTCCTTACTCCACGCATGTTAGGCCTTCTACTAGGCTCAAGCAAGACTGGGGCTTTTCCATGATAACTGCTGCAGGGTTTGTAAGCTCTCAACCGGTGTTCAGACTGTACAGAACGCTGTCCCCGGCGTTCGATTGTGTACGTGTGATTTGGAAAGCTTTGGATTACCCGGTAAGGCCCAACTCTCTTGGCCGACAACTTGGAGTTCTCCCCCTTCCGTCGACGTCTGCGGGTCATCCAGACCAGGTCACCAGCCTTGAACAGTGGTGGTTCAGTGGTGTCTTCAGCCACGATTTCTAACTGCCTGTGCCTGAGAATCTCATGGGCTCGTAAGAGCCGATCTTGGATTTCAATAGCGTACTCATTTGTACTCTGAAAAGATTCCACCGAACTCCCATGTTGGAGTTGGTCAGGGAGGCGCAACTCCCGACCGAGCATCATGTAATTTGGAGTTTCTTTGGTGGCTGAATGGGGAATCCCCCTCAGTGTTCTCATTAAATGTGGTAACACGAGATCCCACTCCTCCTGTCCTCTTCCAGTAAGGAGGGCTCGCAGGGAGTCTCCGAGTATCCTGTTATTTCGTTCGACTATACCGTTACCTTCAGGCCGGTATGGAGTCGTCCTTGACTTCTCGACTCCCCAAAGTCGACACAGCTCCTGGAATAGGTCGGATTCGAACTGGGCCCCCTGATCAGTATGGATTATTTCTGGCAATCCGAAATAACTGAAAACCCTTTCCTCCAGCGTACTGGCCACGGTAGGCGCGGTGGCATCTGGGATTGCGATAGCGTCCGACCACCTAGTGAAGTGGTCGGTCATCACAAGAGCCCAGATGTTTCCTCGGGTGGTTAAGGGTAGGGGGCCGACCAGGTCTACAGCCAATCTCTGCCACGGTCGACCAGCGTAGAGCCTCTGTCTATTGGAGGTTGTTGCACCAGTGCCATGTTTGGCCTGTTGGCATACTTCACAGGACATTACCGTCCGACGTACGTCACTGGTCATTCCTGGCCAATACCAGTCCAACTGGACCCTTTTTAGTGTCCGATCTACGCCACTGTGGGCCTGTCTATGTGTCTCCCAGATTAGGTCTTGCCGCACAGGCAAAGGGCAGACGGTGACTGCTTTGCTTCTACCATTTCCTGGGATTGTCGCTGTCAAGACCCCGTCGGGATCGATCCGCAGCTGTGAAAACATGTTGGCTAGCCTCTTCAACTCTGGGTCGCCTAGTTGTAAAACTTGGGCATCTATGGGTCTACCAGTCAGCACTGCCTGGTAAATTTTCCCGATTGCCGTCTCTGCTCTCTTTTGTAGCGCGACAATTTCGCCAGCTTTCGTCTGTGCGGAGGGCCGTTTTTCTATAATAGGGAGGGGCTGACCTAAGCCTTGGTCGACCTTCTTGTTTACACTAGGGTCGCCCTCTTGGATTGGCGTGGGGCCGGCCTCCTTGTCCCTCCGAGGCCCGCTGTTGGGTCCGACCTGGTCGATCTCCACATCTGCGGGGATGCCCACTGCTTGGTTCCTCCATCTCTGGGGTTGTTGGGGCAGAAGTGGCCACTCAATCTCATCCAGATTTCCCGTGGGAACTCGACTTGATGGAATCGTCCCCTCCTGTAATTCCTTACAGATCTCCGAGCGGGGAGGCCCACCATCTCGTCTATCTATTGAGGCACATTGCTTGCAGTCTTCACACTGTTGCCTACTCAGGCCATCAGCATTTCCATGCTTCTCTCCCTTTCGGTGCACAATCTTGTATCTGTGTTCCGACAAGCTTTCCAACCACCTGGCTATCTGACAGGAAGGTTCCTTCCTCCGATGCAGCCAGACTAGGGAAGCATGGTCGGTCCTGATGACAAACTCTCGACCGTACAAATAGGGCCGGAAATGTTTCACGGCTAACACCACCGCCAGGAGTTCTCGCCTCGTGACACAGTAGTTCCTCTCCGCAGGGGAGAGGGTCTTGCTGTGATAGGCGATAACTCGCTCCTGTCCTTGTTGGACCTGGGACAATACGGCCCCAGTTCCGACGTTGCTGGCATCTGTGTCAAGGGTGTACTCTAAGGTCGGATCTGGGTAGCCTAGTACAGGGGCATGCGTCAAGAGCCACTTGAGGTGACTGAAAGCTTCTTGTTCAGGTTGACCCCACTTCCAGGTGGACCCTTCTGCCGTGAGTAGTGTCAAGGGCTTGGCAACCGAAGCGTAGTTGGGCACGTATCGGTGGTAGTAACCGGTAGTGCCGAGAAAAGCCCTCAGCTGAGTCACATCGGTTGGCTCCGACCACCTGTGGATCGCTTCCACTTTTTCCGGATCCGTGGCTACCCCAGTCGAACTCACCACATGTCCGAGGTACTTTACTTTTGTCTGCATGAGGGTACATTTAGATGGTTTTAGTTTCAAGCCGGCTTGTCGAAGCCTGTCTAGTACTTCTGACAGCCTAGACAGGTGACTCTGGAGGTCGGCTGACATGACTATGATGTCGTCCAGATACAGCAAGAGCGTCTTCCAGTGGAGCCCTTGCAGCACTCGCTCCATAAGCCTCTGGAACGTGGCAGGGGCTGACGTCAGCCCGAAAGGCAGCACTTTCCATCTCCAAAGCCCACTTCTCGTGATGAAGGCTGATTTCTCCTGCGCTCCCGGCGACAGGGGTACCTGCCAATAGCCGCTCATCAAATCGAGAGTGCTGAACAACTTGCTGCCTGACAGAGCATCCAGACTGTCATCGATTCGAGGAAGTGGATATGCGTCCTGTTTAGTGACCGCATTCAACTTCCGATAGTCAATGCACAGTCTCCAGGTTCCATCCTTTTTCCTGACCAGGACCACAGGAGAGCTCCAAGCTCCATATGCCTGCTCTATCATTCCCTGTTTGGCCAGCTCAGAGACCTGCCGATCTATTTCCGCTTCCTTCTCAGGGCCAACCCTGTATGGGGTCTGCCGAATGGGTTGAGCATCCGTTATCGTGGGTATCTCATGTTGGACCAAGGTAGTCCGACCCACATCTCCATCCCCTTTACTGAAAACATCGGCATACTGATCAAGGAGTCTAACTACCTGTTGTCTGTCGTAGTCACTCCTACAGTGCACTATAGCTTGGCTATACAGCTCTTTCACGTGAGGAGCCACCTTTGGGTCAGGCCGGGTATCCTGGCTTGGTTTCGCTTCCTTTGGCCCCCCTTCTGTCCAGGGCTGGCCGATTTCAGTTTCATCGACTCCTGTGTAGCTGCCAATCACAGTTCCCGACGCTACCTGTACAGGGGAATCTGTCGGGTTCAAACAACGCAGGGCCACTCTTCCCTTCTCATCAGGTAGGTGGAGGCTGGCAGCCACCATGTACCGATCTCCTGATCCCTCTACCATTCCTAAGGGTTGGTAGGTGTGGGTCGTGAGGCGGCATGTAACCACCATCTCCGACCGAGGTTGAAGTGTCATGGTACGGACAATCTGCACCTTGCTCACCAAGGGTCGTCCGTCCCGATCTGTGCAGATCAGCTTCTGACCATTCACTACCAATGTGGATTCTTGGAAATTCATCTCACAGCATTGGTCTGTCAAGAATGGCATCCCGATGATGGCATCTTCTTTTAGGGGGCATACAAGAAGTGATACAGTCACTTGTACACTTCTGACTCGGATGGGTACGGTCAACATGCCATGAAAGTTTAGGCGAGACCCGTCAGCCATCGTGCCATAGTCTGTTCTCTCTACCAACTGAGCCTTCATCCCAGCGGGAAGCCGGTCAAAGACATGACGGCTGAGTAGGTTGGAGGTGCATCCACTGTCTATCAGGAAATGAGCAGGTCGGCCCATAATCTTCCCAGGTAAGAAATAGCTACTACTATACGGTTTCCAAAGGGTGTCCGCAGCCACTCTCTCAGGACCGACCTGCTGAGTCGTCCGACCGGTGTGCTGCCACCTCTTACGCCGTCTCCTTGTCTGGAGCTTTTCTGTAACCACTGGGTTTGGGGTTTTGATTTCCTCTGTTTGCTGCTCAGTTAGTGAGTCAAAGGAGTTTTCTAGTAGGACTGAGGTCGACCCATGGGGGGTCTGAGGTCGACCTGTCCAACGTGGGGTTTGCCAAGGTGGCTTTCTCTGGTTTGAGGGTCCACAGCCAGTATGTCCCCCTACTGCTGTGGACGATGTTCGTTTCCCTGCTGCTGGTTTCTTGCTGGCTGGGTAGCTGCCATCTGAGGACACTGTCGTCTGACATGTCCGACTATTCCACATTCCCAACAGCTGGTCGCCCTTCTGATTTGCTGCGGCTCTGGAGTAGTCCGACCTTGGCTTTTGGGTCGGCTACCATTGACCGCCAGTCTTGTCGTCAAGGTGGTCAGCTCCTTTAGGGCTACAAGGACATCTTCCAACGTAGCCGATTTTGTAGCTTGTGGGAGGTCGACCTGGGCTGCCTTGGGGTCATCCTCTTCCTCCCCTTCTATAGCCATGATGGTTGACCTTTGGGTCAACCGAGGATTAAATGGCTGAATTTGCAGAAAGTCATTTCCAGCCTGCACTGCCTCTCCCAAAGTCTGTGCTCCCACCGCTAACAGATGCCTCTGTAGATAGGTGTTGCCCAATGTCATGGAGAAAGCATCTAATGCCATATTTGCACGATGGTGCTCAGGCAGATCAGCATAAGCTATATTGGCTAATCTTTCTACTTCCGCAGCATGATCATGCAAGCTAACCTTGACTTCCTTCTTGAGGTTTAATCGACTCCTGGCCTCTCTAACTGTCAGACCAAATTTAGTTCTCAAGGCTGCAAAGATGGCATCTGTAGTTTCTCCCCTGCCACAGCTTTTAGCACCATCCTTCAGCACCTCTCTGAGGTGCAGACGTGCTGACCCTGCAGACCATTGATTAGCTTCAGCTACTTCCTGAAACTGACTGATGAACAGTTCAACATCATCACTGCCATCAAACTTAGGGGGCTTGAAGTCCCTCTCTGGTCGAGATTGCCGTAAAGCCTCAGTTATGGCGTCAGCCATTCGCCCATACTGATCAGCTTGATGGAGGTCAGCCTCAGCTGCCTCTCTCCTAGTTGACCGCCTTCCAGGCATGGTCAGAAGATCCCACTGCTGCCACCAGTGTACTGGTTTTTGTCTTGGTCTACCAGTGTACCTAATGGCGACCCGACAGGTCGGCTTACATTAGCTTGCCGTGCCTATAACTGTATGTGATTATAGAAGACCACGTCAACCCTAAGGTCCGTCGTCTGATTAGCTTAGGTCGACCTCTCTGCTACTAATTAGGTCGACCCAGTCAGGGCACCTTTAGCTGCTGACCCCCGTAGTCAACCAGCTGACCGATGATGCCTATACTGGTCAACTATCCTGCATTAATTCTTGCTGACCGCTCAAGCGAGAAATGAAGAGAGAGTGTGTGTGTGTGTATAATTGTATTGACTAGACTACAAAACAACTGCCCCCACTGCGGGCTATGCCTTCCTTTATATAGGTTACAGCTCGCCCATATAAGGGCATAATGACTATATATGGTAATAATGACCATATATGGGTTAATGACGCGGGGTTGACTAATAATGTAAGTAAGCATGCACTTGCAATGAGCTGTATAATATGATGAGTAACAAATCTGCCACAAGAGCTTAGCAAAGATTTATTCTACTCTCTTCCCGAAGTAGCCTACTTAACCAAACAACTCTGTTTAAAGCACATCAATTACATAAGTACTGTTCTAGCTTATTCAGATTCTTCAATATCTTGGCTTTCAAATGAGCCATTGTTTGACATGGTGAAACAGACATTGGATGGAGTTTATAGGATTTCCCCAGAGCTCTACCGCAGATATGTTCAATACTATAGGCTAGAAAATTGTGACGTTATAATTTTCATATTCGGTGTTGTGTACACTTACCGCTTATTTTTATTGCTTACCGCTTATATTTATCAACTACGATAATGGCGTGACTAAATGACTAGATGATAAAATAGTAAGAACTTTAAAGATAAATGGTATGGCGGTTGATTTTGTTTTGATACTGAAGCTGAATGTTCAACGGTAACCGAAAAATTGGCCAACAATTTAGATGTTCAGTTAAGAATGCCATCAACTGCTTTGAACATTGTATGATGAACATTTAAAAAGGGATCTTTCCATCCAGTTTAGAGCCTCAATCAGAAAAGATTAGAGTTAAAATAAAGATTCCAAACTACCGTGTTTCCGTGATGGCCACGATTAAATGTTCACTTTTGACCTTTTAGGAGCTTGTAATCACATTTCCACATATTTGGCACCTACAACACAGCAGAGTAAGACATGGTGAATTTTTTGATACCAAAAAACTGTAATGTGAATTTGGCTGCAAGTCAACCTTTAAGCCAGCCAAACTAAACATTGCAGCTTGTTACCAATTCAATTGATTTCAAGACAGCAAATGAGCCTTTCTTGTGTGGGTAACAATAATTCAATTTTATGCGTATTCCAGAGAACAAGATTATAGAAAGGTTTAGCATGCAAATGAATGCTTGATGGACAGGTGCTGCCTTGAAGGCGGAGGAATTTTCATTGAAAGACATGTTTTACTTACATGTACAACGAGATAAAAATGTGAACCTCAAAAAAACAACCTTGGAATAAACAAACAGGAGCTTGCCAAATATTTTATTAGAATAATTTAAAAGAATGACAGATGAAAGATATACATGAATTATTTTTGCAAAGCAAAGGTTTTTGTTAGAAAATCTCCAAAGTTCATGACTTGCCAACAACTAGACTTATTCAAAATTTTTAAAAGACTTCTTTGTGCATATTTTTATAGTATGTGTACACTCTGCACTATTTTTTTTCCGAGAACGATAGCATCCACAGTCCTACTAAAAAAGCTTAGGCTAGGTTAGCGTGAATAGATAACTCCCACCAGCAGAAGCTTAAGATCAATCTGTTGATTCATTTCTCATTTCCTTGAGATCAATGCAGGTCAAGGTCACTACAGAAGAACTAGTTATATAAATTTGAGAATAGTTACTATAATGAGATCCGTGTCTGTCTGTCTAAAACCACGCTAATAGTATTGGAAAAAGTTGCTTCGCATGGGATTTGAACTCAGACACTCTGTTTTACAGAAATGAAAAAGTTAATCGTTGAAATAGATTCAAAACTACGCGTTGTATGTGCAACAACTGTTCATTTTACAATGAAAAGTTTATAAAAGTAATTCTATGAGCTTGCTTATATCTAGCACATAGAGGAAAACTAATGATGTCATGTGTGCCTTTCTGTAGGTCTATTGGTATGTCTAATTCTTACAAAAGCACTGACAGCTACTATTTGTAACTATTTTGCCACAAACCGTATTTGTTTTCCAGTAGCGTACCTTGTTTGCTCTTATCTGGGCAGTATTTACACTTCTCAGTGTTCTAGAAGGAACCAAAGGATGTGATGATTTTTCTGTTATGTAACATAAACACAGCACAGTTCAAATAGAAAACAAGAGAGGATAACTTTCATGATGATTTTAACAGGTTGTTTGTTTGACAAGGAGTATTTTGTTGTTTATCCGTATCAGGAGTTTTGCTACAAATAAAATGCTTTTGGAACATTGCATTATGAATTCTGTTTTACTGTATGAACATAAACTAAATGTTGGCTTGTTGGAAAAAGTATATACAGTCATACTTTGACATTCGATTCTTAACTTCTTGAAAACTTAACCCTATATTTCCTTTACAGATAGCGTAGTTGTGTGCCCTTGTTTACACAATGTTCGCACTACTCACAGTGTTCTAGAAGGAACTAAAGAGTTTAATCACTAAATATAACACCAACACACTGCAGTTCAAGCGCAAAAACAAGAAAGGATAACTCCCTCGATGGTTTTACTAAGCTGTTTATTTGACAAGAAGTATTTTATTATTTATCTATATCGGAAATCGTGCTACTAATAAAAAGCCTCTGGAACATTTTGGATTATGAATTCTATTTTATGAACATAAATTAGATGGTGATTTGCTGTGAAGTAGCTTATATATATTACAACTAGCTACATGTAAATGCCCGTCGTTGCACTGGTATATGCTAAATATTCGCTCAAGATGTAAAACAGCTTATAAACAGTGGCAGGTAATGTAGTTGCCATTTGCTACATTTTTTTACCCAATAAGTTTGAGTAACACAATCTAGCCGTGTCAGAAAACCTAAACAGTAGTAGTTTCCCAAACAATGCGTAAATATTTTTGCAATTATCAAGAACAGCCAAAACGTTGTAGCGTAATGGATAAGCGTATCTGTCTGCACAACTGGAGGTACTGAGTTCAAATCCAGTGTGAAGCAGATTTTTCACTGCTAGAAGTTTATTACTATAACTGGACATAGGAGCGACATACAAACCTCGAGAATTACAAATACGCAGTAGATGGAAACATTAAGGAAACGACTCCGAATCTATAGCATCAATTGATTACCACAAAATCCAAATATCTCTATGACTAACATTGCAGATGAGATCAGTTTTGGCAGGATATAAAATTATGCGTTGAGAGAGCTTCTTTAATTGAAACTCTCCTAACATTGAAGACATGGTTTAATATTTGTTTTAGGCGCTGACACTGTTTGCTGTATTGATAGATAATATGAATATAATACAGTATGTAATCATTATGCAGTTTATAGATGTATCCGGATAGCACTGTGTATATGCAAGGTCTAGAGATCAATAGAAATCTTGGTAATCATTTACTAGTTTATAATGATTGAGTTTAAAAAGTTCCTGGTTGAGTGAAACTCTACCTTCTGTTTGTTATGAAGTTGCTTAGCAACTGACAAAAAGGATATTTCTAAAGGTATATATACAATGTGCAAATCTCACATCATCAATCGAACTGAATTTTCTCATTGTGGCTCACACAAAGTTCAGCTGCGATTACTGCTTCTGCCTGCTAAAAAATAAATGCAGAACCAACAGAGTTTTTTCTCATGCTGATATAACCTGAATATGCTTCTTATTTTGTCACTTAGTGAAATAAGAACTTGCAAATTTTGCATGTGTTATTTCTACACAAACAATGTAAAAGTTTTTAAGTACCTAATCTGAGTTTTATTTAATTAGGTAGTAAATGTCTCGGATTGCATACCATGTACAGCTTATCATGGACGACGATGACAATGTGCTCATTCCAATAAAAACTGGAGAAGATTTTTTTATGCAAAGAGCAAAAGGAACAGCCGAATCTGATGAGCTACCACCAGTTTATTTTCTTGTCGGAAAGATTACGTATGTTATGTTTTGCATCCTTCGTCATCCTGAATTTTATTCTTGAAACTATGGTGTACTTTCAAGGATATAAGTTGTATATCAACTTGTATCTCAATACTGTTGTACAATACATGTAATACGATTAGACGGAATGGGCAGTCATAGTTTTTTTGCTACAGGCAGTGTCCGAGTAACTTTCTTTGCGCGGTAGCTATGACCTCCCTAAAAGTCAACAAACAACACTGTTTAAAATCCTATCTAGCTTCTTTGAAAACAAGATTTTCAGTTTGATGTGTTGATCATATTACCAACACCGTACGCGATAAAAAGCTGTACCCCAAATTAAATTGCTTTGGTTTCAATCCTGAAACAATTTTGAAAAGTAGAGAAATTTTGCTATTACATAGGAACAGTTTGAACCTATCTTATTTGTATTTACTTTTCATTTTACCAAAAATCTGGCCTTTTTCTGCAATAGAAGAGGAGTTATGATTTTGGTCCATTGTAAGCCGAGTTGAGATAAACACAAGGTTTCGATCAAATAATATGCTATAACTCTGCAAATTAAAAGGTTATAAAAAAATAATTTATTAAAAGCTACAAAAATGTATTCAATAATAAGTGACATAAACAACCATACAGTGTACTTATAACACATGTAGAAACAAAAGTTACCAATTTCAAAATAAAAATCTTTGCATCATTTGCTCGGCTATTAGTGATCTGATTGTTGCATTTGATAGAATGAACATCTTCTGGCTGTTTAGTACCTTTCACAGTGTCTTCTGACCTCAATTCTTTTTCTGCACTGTTGAACTAGTCGATATTAGAGTCCAAACAATTTTTTTAGCAGGACAAAACCTTTACGCATTACTTTTCGTTCAAATAATGATAAACTCTTAGCCAGATGGGTACTAAGCACTTCTTTTAGCCTAAAACTAGTTGCTCATAAACCATCATAAATGTAAACCATTTTTCACATACTTCAAAGTATCAAGACAGCTTTGAAGAATGAAATGCTATTAGCCTAGTACAGTTGGTAATTATTTCTATACCGTGACTTTCAAGAGTTTAGAGAAAAAACTGAAAGAGATAAGTTTTGGCAAGATATAAAAGTATGCATTGAGAGAGAGCTTCTCTAATTAGAACTCTCTCTGCACTAAAGAAATGATTGAATATTTGTTTTAAGGTTTCGATGCTTTTTGTTGTATACAATCGTTATGCTGTTTTTAAAAGTATTCCAATAGCTCTGTGTTCATTCAAGGTCATCAAGTCAATATAAATCTTGTTAATCATTTATTAGTTTATAATGATTGAGTTTAAAAAGTTCCTGGTTGAGTGAAACTCTACCTTCTGTTTGTTATGAAGTTGCTTAGCAACTGACAAAAAGGATATTTCTAAAGGTATATATACAATGTGCAAATCTCACATCAGCAAACTATACACTTATATGCATGTAGCTAGGCTATTGCTTTGTTTTTCATCATGAGCCATAGATAATTTGATAGCATGCATTACAATATAAAAGTTATATTTATATAACTTATATGCATATATATATATATGCATATAAGCTGGGAAGCTTGTGGGAATGTGGGAAGCTCCTGGTAAGACCAATGAAAATGACCGCGCTAAGATCCTCTGGGACTTATGCATCTAGACTGACAAGCATGTCTTAACAGACCAACCAGCTATTATAGTGGTGGTGGACAAGGAGAACAAGAGGACTACTATAATAGATATAGCAGTACCCAATGACTGCAATATAGCCAGCAAAGAAAAAGTAGAGAAATATCTCCCTCTTGGAGAAGAGATTGAAAAATGCGGGGATGTAAGAACTATTGTAATTCCAGTAGTCATTTGGGCACTAGGCGCAATAACACCTGTGCATAAAATGTGGCTTGCCCAAATGCCAACAACAATCAACTCAGGTGAGTTGCAGAAAAAGTGCGCTATTGGGAACAGCTAAGATCTTGAGGAGAGTGCTCAAACTCCCAGGTCTCTGGTAGGAGACATGAGTTAGAGCAAAAATCACACCCATTTGGGTTAACCGGGGTGAGAAACCAATTTTTATGTATATATAGTAGATATATATAAGAAATTATATATATATATACACTATATATATACACTATATATGCACTATATACATAAATATATATATATAAATATAAATATATATATATATATACTACGACTACTGAATGTCAGGCGTTGCAATGTTATATGCTAAACCTTCATTCAAGATGTAACACAGCCTATAATTCGTGGCAGGTAATGTAGTTTCCACTTGACACAATCTAGCCGTGTCAGAAGCAATAACCAGTAGTAGTTTCGCAAGCATTGCATAAATATTTTCGCAATTATCAAGAACAGCCAAAACACTGTAGTGTAAAGGATAAGCATGCCTGTCTGCAGAACTGGAAGTACTGCGTTCAAATCCAGTGTAAAGCAGATTTTTCACTGCTAGAATTTTATCGATTTAACTGGACATACGAGCGACATACAAACACTGAGAATTACATCTACACAGTAGATGAAAACATTAAGGAAACGACTCTGAATCTATAGCATATATTGATTGCCAAACTATTTACAGAATCCAAAACCCTCTACAACTGAAAATGTGAAAGAGATCAGTTTTGGCAGGATATCAATTTAAGCATGGAGAGAGAGAGCTTCTCTAATTGAAACTCTCCTAACTTTGAAGATATGGTTTAATATTTGTTTCAGGCGCTGACACTGTTTGCTGTATTGATATGTAATATGAATATAATATAGTATGTAATCATTACGCTGTTTTTAGATGTATTCGGATAGCTCTGTGTTTATGCAAGGTCAACAAGTCAATAGAAATCTTGTTAATAGTTTATTAGTTTAAAATAATTGACTTTAAAAAGTTCCTGGTTAAGTGCAACTTTACCTTCTGTTTGTTATGAAGTTGCTAAGCAACTGACAAAAAGAGATTTATAAAGGTATATTCACAATGTGCAAATCTTACATCAGCAAACTATGCGTGCATGAATTCAACCAGGCTGTTACATATTTTTCATAAGCAGCTATCAATGATTCAATAGCATACCTGGTAACCACCCTCAAACTGGTTAGAATTTTAGGCTAAAAATTGTTAAAGCATATAGAAAGTGATGCCATGTTTTGTACCCTGGCAGTTATCATTTTCGACAAAGCTGACTTTGTAACGATCAAAGGGGTACTGTTGTCAATTTTGCTGTAACTGAACCCACTTTTAGGCAGGGTGATACCGCTATACAGAAATGTTCTAGAGCTATATGCATTACACCCCACTGTACTTCTGTCATGTTTCTACTGAACTTGGGCTAGATGGAAGATTTGTAAAGTATATAGGTATCTAGGTACCCAAATTATATTAGTGTAACCTGCCTTTGTCCATCAAACAAGGAACTTAGCAAAAAATTATACAGTAAAAGTTGGTATCGTAGCTCTTGAGTAAATGCTCTGCTATATTTTACTAGAATTATGTTTAAAACTGTTTTTGGAGAGACAATTTTTGATGAAAATAATTTCTCCATTTTTTGTAATAGTTGATATGGGATGAGATGTGTTTATAACTATTATTTTTATGAAAATAATAGTTGGCTTGAACAATGATGGTGCACTCTCAGGTAATATATTTTTGTCATTTTGTTTTTGTGCTTTTTTCAATCGCTTCTTTATATTTACTGCAATGTTTTTGAGAACCTTTAAAAGTCACATGTTACAAACTTAACATCAAATACTAAAAATTCACTAGGAGATGTTTTATCAAAACAGAAAACTTGACCTAATTCAGATTATAAACTAGCAAGCATATGCTTGTGATTGACCCAGCTTACAAATTCTATCAACATAGGGAATATAATAATAATTGGAAATCCCAAAAAGTGCAATTTGCTTCTCTGCTGGGATCAGATAGGACACTCAGGAGGGTTTTGAATCTCCCATGTTAGTTGTTCTGATTTGAGTTTCAAAAATACTAACACCAACTTAACATTAGGGTGTGCTAACAACCAATAACAATAATAAGAAAAATTGACCCATGGATTCAGCGCTGAATCAGAGTTGGAAAATGAGAATGTAAAGATTTTGTGAGATTTCATATTCACATTGACAGAGTCATAATAGCTAGGAAGCCTGATTTGTGGTAGTGGACAACCTGAGGTCAGAAACACTGATTGTAGATGTTGCTGTCTTTGGGGATTTCAGGGTGAGAGTGAAATTAGAAAAAATTTGGAAATAGCAGGATTGGAGGAAAATATGTACCAAGAAAAACCAGGACCTCCGATAACTAGTATGGGAAGTAACCCAGATGTTGAAAACTAGGTCGATGACAGAAAACCAACTAACGTCGTGATAAAAACTAATAATAATAATAACAATAATAATAATTATAATAATTATAATAATGATAAACAGACTGTGGAAGGTGAAGACTGACGTGATACCAATAGTAATTGGTGCACTCGGAACAATATCAATGAGGCATATAGCATACTTGGCGGAGGTGGGAGTGAACATGTTTTTTGAGACTATACAGAAGACGGCCATCTTAGGAACAGCTCACATTTTGGATGTTGGATCCTTTGGCCTTTTGTTAAGACCCGGACTCAACATGGACTACAACCAGTCACCTACCACCACACGACTGTGAAGAAAAACTTTTACAACAATAATTATAATAATAATAATAGAGTTGAATCAGCAACTATCAACAGGCATCATATTGACTGCCACCTATACCCTTAACAGTCACAGTATATTTTATTCAAAGATAGCCTGAGAACCTAACTAAATATTTATAAAGCTAATGTATAGGTTATAAGTCGGTCAGCCCTACTAAATATCTTTTGAACTTGAACAATAAAAAAATTGAAACTATTGTAATATTACAATGAGCAAATATTTTCTTTGCCCACAGAGACTAGCAATACACATATAGCAAAGCTTCAAACCTTGTTGATTCAGTTTAAACTTTTCCTTTTGATTCTTAAGCACACGATTGCGGCAGCAGGCTGTTGATTGCTAGCTCTATAAATGAGACATTCCATTGAGAAACCCAAATTTGTCTGAAATCCATACAATGTAATAAATTGGTTACAGGTACGTATTGCTTAGTAAAAATGTTTATATAAAAAAGAGCCTATTTTTCCTGTTGTATTTGGAAAAATCTAAAAATTTAAAACCGCTTTTGAAATGAAATCATTCAGTGTTGCTACTAAATAAATTATTTACTAATTTGATTGGACATCCATGGTGCACTCAAGGCGAGTTTGATTTGCTCATTACTTTAAGTTTTAACTCGTATGTCCTAAAATTCGCAGGTGTTCCTTTGGCGGAAAAATTATATATAATCTTTTTAACATCTTTGCTGGTGGTCAACAAGCGACATATTCTCTTACAATTTTGAAATAATATATATTATGCACATATATAAAGGTTCTTATTTATAAAATGGTACATGTATATGTATTCTGTTTCAACCAAGAAGGTGGTAATCTATACTCAAGCTTTAACCTCTTATACCAAAGACCTGGGAGTTTGAGCACTCGCTTTAAGATCAGCCATTCCAAATGTAGCGACTAAATTCTTTTTGCAACTGAATTCTGTTGATTGTGACTAGTATTTGAGCAAGCCATATTTGCTGCATGGGTGGTCTATATATATATATATATATATATAACTAGAAACTAGAAACATTTACATCTATATATATATATATATATCTATATGCATCGAGAAACTGTAAAATATCGCTACTAGTTCATATCTATTGCTTGCAATAGATATGAACTGCTTGCAATAGTCATGCAATGATATTATAGCCTGTGTCCTTCTTTGCAATTGTTTTTTGCGTTTTCAATTTTCTATTTAACTCTAAATTTGAAAACATAATTTTATTTTATATCTATATTGAAACATTTTGCATAAAAGCTCGTTGCACTTATTGAAATGTTTGCTACAGTTTGCAGCTAAAAATACATGTAGCTTTGATGCGCAATATAAGTGGAGTTATGAACATCAATCTATGGTAAGCCGTGTTAAGATAGCCGCAGGGATGCTATTAACTTACATGTTATTTTGCATATTCATTACCTATACAGTAATACTTCAACTTACGAGTGCTCCAACATACGAGAAACTTGAGATACGAGCAATGGTTTTCAACAAGTTTTAGCACTAACATACAAGCCATGTTTGAGATACGAGCACGTGAGTCAGTTGCCAAGTATGCCGGAGGTGTTTTATGACAACAGCATCAATCTGTATTTTTCAACTGCACAGGCTATACTTTTGTACCGTGTTTTTGTGCGCGCTGTTCAATGCAGAATTATGTGAATTAAAAGTACTGTGCGTAGACTGAAAGTTTGCAAGTAAAATGAAAAATAATGCAAAGAAAAAGCAAAGGATAACAATTGATATTAAACGGAAACTTATTGAAAAATATGCAAAATGTGTATGCATGATTGAGCTAGCTCAGCAATATGACAGAAATACATCCACAATTATCAAACAGAAGGATTATATTCAGGGCATTTAGCTTGCAAAAGGACTAACTGTAGTTTCTAAACAGCGCAGCGATCTTCATCACCGCTGATGGAGAGACCGCTCAGGCATTGGATAAAAGATAAACAATTGGCCGGTGACAGCGTAACTGAAACGACGCTATTTAAAAAGGCCGGTGCTATATATCAAAACTATAAAAATAGTTAGTGGTCGCGGAGTAAACCGTTGTGACGACACATGTGTTCGTCCTAATCGCAACATGTTGAAAGGGCGACGAAGGCAAACGTCCTTAGATAGGTCCATCTTAAAACGGCCGGCTAGTCGTGAAAGCGAAACAAAAGGAAAATTAGCTAACTAGCGAAAAACTTCTATGATCGCCGAAGAAATTTTAATTACGTTAAGTTAAAAATGACAGTTTGCTTTTAGGTTTGCTTCTAAGTTGGTCTTTTAAGACTTTGATACAATTCAAATTTATCAAAGTCAACTGTTGTAATGAAGGATAACTTATATATATATCTCTCTCTCTCTGGCAAATGCTAGTGTTAGCTGCTACTGTATGTATTTAATTTTACATTTTAATTTAACACATTTCCTTGTATTATTTTTTATTTGTTGTTTTTTGAAAGCAAGTGGTAAGTTAGGACAATAACCAACATGTTCTTTCTGTTACAATATCTTGTTTTGAGTGTTTTATTTGCATTTTTCAGAGTATGGAAACCAATAAATATATATTTAATTGTTCTATATATAAATAAATTGCACCAACATGCGAGTAAATTGACATACGAGCTCAGTCTCGGAACGCATTAAGCTCGTAAGTTGAAGTATGACTGTATAATAATAATCTATCATTGATACAAATTAATATATTCATGAATATGTAACATAAACAAACCATAGTTACAATCAGTGCAGAAACAAAATTAACATTTTAAAACAAAAATATTTCTATCATTTGCTCGGATAGCCGTGTCCTGATTGTTGCTTTCGATGGAACGAGCATCTACTAGTTGTTCAATACCTTCCACAATATCTTCTGGCCTTAAATTTTCCTTTGCCCTCCTGAGCTATTCAAGATTAGCATCCAAACAATCTTTGGCCGAGCAAAACTTTTACTCGTTGCATTTAACACAAATGCAATGCCTAAAAGTTTGCTCGCTAAACGTAACCTTTGGCCGTAAACTTGCAAACCATTTTTTATGCATGTTTTTCAAAATATTAATACAAGCGTTAAACAAGGAACTACTATTAGCCTGAGACAGCAATTATTTCTATTACATTGCTTTCAAAGTTCCTCTACATCGTAGATTTAAACTGTTTTTCATGTACATGTAAGTAGGCTACTTCGAAGTATTAAGACCAGGTTAAACAAAGAACTGCTATTAGTCTAAGACGATTATTGGTTATTTCTATAGTGCTGCTTTCAAAGTTTTAACAAAAAAAAAGTGAAAAGCTATGAAGTTAAACAATGTGAGAATTTATTGTTATTAATGTAAACGATTCTTAATATGATTATTAATACAATTTTGTAAATACTTTTCTACCGATTAGTTGATATAATGGTTTCATAAAAATCAAAGGTAGTCAAAGTGTCGGTCAAATGGAGGTGGCGTTCAAATAGAAAATGGCACTCTATTTTTCAATCCTTCTCTTGTAGAGGCGGTCAAATAGAAGTGGTGTTCAAATATAAGTGGTGTTTAATTTGAGGTTTTACGGTGTATATATATATACACACATAAATATAAATTTTTATAAAGAGATCTTTGTATATTTATATACATGTATATTGGTTTTCAAAAAACAACAAATAAAAAATAATACAAGGAAATGTGTTAAATTAAAATGTAAAATTAAATACATACAGTAGCAGCTAACACTAGCATTTGCCAGAGAGAGAGAGATATATATATAAGTTATCCTTCATTACAACAGTTGACTTTGATAAATTTGAATTGTATCAAAGTCTTAAAAGACAAACTTAGAAGCAAACCTAAAAGCAAACTGTCATTTTTAACTTAACATAATTAAAATTTCTTCGGCGATCATAGAAGTTTTTCGCTAGTTAGCTAATTTTCCTTTTGTTTCGCTTTCACGACTAGCCGGCCGTTTTAAGATGGACCTATCTAAGGACGTTTGCCTTTGTCAAACAAGGATAACAAGGATAACAAGGATAACAAGGATAATGATAAATTGCTTTAGATAACTCGACCTCAACCCTGTTAACTCGGACAGTTTTTTGCCCAACGGCTACCGAAACAGTTGTTATCGCTTTAGAAAATCACTTTATTCCGAGCCATAGGGGTAAACTTCAGCTTTTCATAGTTCATAGGCTTCGTTATTACCATCATCGGCAAAATATTTTTGTCAACGACTTTTCTAAAGGTTTGGTGAAATTTGATTTTTAACAAACATCTGCTTAGCGATGGCCCTTCGGAAGCAAGGAAAAGTGAGGTAACCTTCACGTAAACTTAAAAAAAATTGGCAAAATTGATCTTGATTAAAACGCTCAGAGAAAAAAAAGTCTTTTCTTGTGAGCATTTCAACAGCGATAGAGTTTTGCCGATTTTAATATAAAAAAACGTCCCGGCAATAACATCCCCTCAAACAACAAACCAATCTCAAGTGATAGAAAAATCTCTATGCTTTTTGATAAATACTTTTTAAACTTTACATTAGATGCATTTATTTTGAGACAAGCCATTTATGCTTTTGATTTATATTATAGCTTATATATGTACATGTATCTACTAATAAATATATAAATGTGACTGTAATATACTTGTGACAGTGCTCTGATAACTTGAACGCTCTGATAACTCGAACACTTTCGCTCGGTCCCATGAAGTTTGAGTTATCCATGTTTACGTTTATATAGATATTGGTGTATAGAGTTACCTATGTATATAAGTATATATATATATATATAAGTATATATATAAGTATATATATAAGTATATATATATATCGTATATATATGTATACTGTATATATATACAGTATATATATATGTATACTATATATATATATACATACATGTATATATATATACAGTATATATATAAATAAATATATATATATATATATATATATATTATGTTCTCAATATATTTCAGGTGTGCTAAAAGATGACAGAAATAGATGCTGGGATCAAAGACCTTTTGTTTAAGTATATCGAGGAGCCAAAGAAAGGCAACAAAAAGGATGTAAGAAAACTCGTCGCTGCTATCCAAGCATACACCGAACATGTACCATCCAAAGACAAGTTCGAACTGCTATCAAATACAAAAAATTCTTATGAGCAAACAGCTCTGCATTGCGCTGCCAGCAAGTATGATGTCGAGGTCATGAAGGCGCTGATAAAACACTTTTCATCTGAACAGCTGCAAGATCTTCTAAACTTGTCTGATAAGAATGGCAAAAAGGTTGAGGACATATCTTCAGAAAAAAATCGTAAAAACATTTTGAAAACAGTTGCTGACCACCTGAAGGTTAAAGCTGATGTCCATGCAGAAAAAATTGTGGGTATGTGGTGTTATTATAAGATCATTCAGCAATAGAAGTATTTTAAATGCAGTATTATATATTGCTTTATTGTCGTGCTTTCACAGTTTTCCCAATGTTATTTTCTTTCGACTAAATTATGCTTAAAAGTTAGCCTATCTGCAGTTTGTCAAAATACAAAGTCTGACATCCATTAACCGCAAGCATTTAAAAATTTGCTGTAGCTATCTTTACATTTTCTCCTGAAGCAATGAAACGTTATTGCTATGCTGTTAATCTTGTAGACTGCACAATACTTGGTTATTACCAGTAAAAATTACTTATAGACATAACATAACAGTGAAAATAGAATCTAAAAAATGAAAAGAAAATTGGGTAAAAGAAAAAAACACAAGCAAAAATGTGCAAATTTTATAGCAGTTTACATTTGAAAAACCAGGCAGCAAAGTTTTTCATCAATGCCTTTACCAACCTAAAGTTTTGCATAATGTGGGATATTATGTAAATACTCGAGGCTTTTCAGTAATGCAAGGACTGGCTATCTTGGGAAGCTAGGGCTATTGAAAAGCTGGCTTTTCACGAAAAAAGCCAGCTTAAATCAAGGAAAGGCCGAAGGACTATCTTACGGTTCTCGCTATATAAACTGGCATGAATCAGATGCTTGGAGAAGGCTCAGCAAGAAAGCAAGTGAGCTGATCATCTGTATTGCCGTGCTTCCACTGACAAGCAATTTGCCTTGTGGAGGTCGGACTTGAGAGTCCATTGGGTAGCAGTGAGGCTGCTTATTTGGTTTGCCTATAGGTTGGCAGTAGGGACTGCCGTAAGATCGGTGACGGCATTCTGCTGTGGGCGGGTATCGTTGTGGTGGGGAAGGCTGGTGGCAAAGGGGAGGTTGGTGTGTCATAGTAGCAGCTTGGTGCTGTGCAGCAATATCTTTGTTATATTGCTAACAAGCTATTTTGGCCTTTGTCAGGGTTTTTGAAGCCGAGTAGCCAACTTAGTTGGCAGCTGTACTTGAAAGTATGGCATCAGGGAATGAGGGCAATGGTCCTCCTCCTGAGGGCAAGGAGGGCTCGAAGCCAGCAGCTGCTGATGATGGTTTTACAGGAGTAGGTGCACAAGCACCTGCTTCGATGTGGTTAGATATTCTTATTGGACAGTATTGTCAATCAGGCAATTACCCCGGCTCACCGGCAATGGGCCATTGCTGACAATGAGCGATTCTTTGCTCTGGAAAAAGTTGCGCCAGTGAAACTTCTTCCATATGTGCTGCAAAGCCGGGCTGCTTGGCTATATAGCCGTATGATGGTGGGAGAGACTTTCAGCTGGGAGGTTGTAAAGGCTGCACTAGTAGCCGAGTATGCCATGCCTCAACGGACGCATGATGGCAATTTGTCAACTGCCAGTTTGGCGCCAGTGATACAGTTGATGTTTATTTGGATCAATTGGAGCGATTTGGAAAGAGACTGAAGATGTCCTCGGCTGATCCTGGCTTTTGAGTCAAGTTTTACAAGGAACTCTCATCTTTCATTTCTGAGTGGGCCATTGCGCACAAACATGCATACACACCAATTTTAGTTCAGTGTTGGCCTGTGTGAGAGATCGCTTGGTTTAGCAGAGAACTGCGGAAGCTCGCTCTCGTAGGGACTCGACAAGAGGTCTCGCTGCTGCTTCTAGGCAGCGAGACCTCTTGTCGAAACAGCAAACCCGTGATGACTTAGCTGCCGGGTCTGCCAGTGGTGGATCGAGTTTTCACGAGGAGGGTGCAGGCAGGGACGGCGCATTCTCTTCAATGGAGACGGAGTTGCACAAATTAGTACATGTGAGCTGTCGGACAGTTTGGTACCGTCTGGGGCATCTGATAGGGTTATGGGCATTAGTCGCATGCCAGTTGTTCGGGCTGTTCTCAACGGTTGCTGTTTTATGTGTCTCGCTCACACAGGAAGCGAGCGAACATTGGTGAGTTTGCGAGTGGTGGTGGGGCTTCCTATTACGCTAGGCCAGCCTTTGTTAACGACCGATGGCAAAGTTTCTCACATGAGAGGCCGATGTCGAGTCATTATCGGTTTGCATGGACACTGCTTTCGTGTTACTGCGCCAGTAATGAGTGAGTTAAAGAATCTCAGGGTCGACTGCCTTCTTGGCGGTGATGTCATCAATCATATGGGTAGCGTCACTGTTGGGAGAGGTTTAGATTCGAAATACAGTGTCCTGTGGAGGAAACCTCATCGAGAAAAATGCTGTGAGGTTTCTCGAAGAGAGCCCACTGTTAGTGCAGCCAGCAAGGCTGTGGATGACTCTGGGCCATTAACCTGCAGCAGTACAGGCGTTCTGCGGGTTGAGGACCCAGATTTTATCGCCTAGTTTGCAAAAAATCACTGGAATGTTAGTTGGTGGTGGTCTGGGGAGCTGCCTAATGGGCTCCAGACCCGGATCTAAGTATATGTGTACTCAAGCACCTCAGGTGTGAGAGTGCTATTGCGCTGAACTAAAGAGCTGAATCGCAAAAGGCTGGCTGAAGTGGTGGCACTGTAGAAGGCATCATTCCACTGCTGGCAGTGGTTCAGCCAACAAAAGACAAAGTGCGCCCAGTCATGAATTATCGTTAGTTGAATGCATTTGTTGAGTGTCATACTGGTGATGAGGTGGTGGCGGTGTGCACTGATAAAAATAGGAAATGGCGGCAACTGAGGGGTGAGCTGAAGGTGGTAAACCTTAAGTCCACATGCCTGCAGATCCACATTTCCAAGGACCTGTATAAGTACCAGGTCGTGAGGTATAAGGGCGTGCACTATGCCTTAACTCAATTGGGTTTTGGCCTGTCAGGTGCACCAATGATCATGATCTCAATCTTTAAAAAAGTTCTGTCATTGGGCGAACATGTTCATTGTGGTACTGATCACTATATTGATGACTTAGTGGTTCAGGAGTCCGTACTGAGTGCTCAAGAGTTGAGAGACCACTTGGCTATGCATGAGCTCAAGACAAAGGAGCCTGAGGTCTTTGATGGAAGCCGGTTGCAGGGTGTTGTTTTGCAGAAAAATTCCAATGGGCATCTGCAGATGTTGAGGGGAACAGCTCTTTCTGAGTAAAATTTTGAGTCGTCGGCGCTCACGAAAAGGAAGCTGTTTCTGATATGTGACCGACTGGTTGGCCACTACCCTGTGGCAAGGCGGCTGTGCCCACAATGCAGTTTTTTAAAACGGCTGGGCCGCCATGGAGCTTAGGACTCCCCTGTCCATAAGACAGTCGGCAGTCTGGCAAGAGCCCGCCGTGAAGACCCAGTCAAAGAAGTTTGGAGGATGAACCCTCGTGGTTCTGTTACAGTGTGAACTGATGCAAGCTCATTTGGCATACGCAGGGGTTTGGAGGTCAAAGGCAACATTGTAAAGGATGCTTCATGGCTCCGAAAAGAGTCTGATCATCTGCACATCAATGTTGCTGAGATGGAGGTAGTTGGTCGAGGGATCAATTTGACAATTGCGTGGGAGGTTCAAGCATTCATGTTGGTCACTGATTTGCTTACATTTGTTAACTGGTTGACCAACACCAGTGATAGACAAAACCGTGTCCGAACAAAGGGTGTTGCAGAAATGCTTGTGAAGCGTCATTTGGGGTTGATCCGTGACACTATAGCTGAGTATGAACTGCAGTGTCTGTTCACTTTGTTCCTTTTGTAGAGAGTAAAGCTGATCGAATGACTAGGGTACCAAGGCATTGGCTAGAGTACAAAAAGGCTGACTGTGAACCAACTGAGGTGTCAGCTGCAATTTTCAGTGGTGAAAGTTCTAAAGACGCCCTTTGTGCAGCGCATTTGCGACACTATTTAGAAGTCGACAGAACGCTTTACCTTGCATGACAGATTCGTAAATATCTGTCATGGGAACAGGTGAAGACTAACCTGGCTAGGTGCAAGGCATGCCAGCGCATTGTCCCTGTACTGCGGGGGCAAGAGTTTTGTGGCCGTTGGAAACTTGGCTGTAGAGGAGAGCTGGTGCCGAGTTGCTATTGATGTGACTCATTATGGTGACAGTTCTTTTCTGTCAATAGTGGACTGTGGACTGTTGTGGTTTGCCATCTGGCGTAGGCTGCAAACTGAGTCTGCAGCCCAAATAGTGACTCAGTTGTGTTGGCTCAGTGTGACTCGTCAGTGCCCATACTCAGTGTGACTCGTCAAGGTTGAGTATGGGCCATGTTATGAGTTGTTGCTAGACCACTCAGAGGCGTTCAGGTCAGCAGCTGTTCATCAGTTTGCTGACAGGTAGAGAACTTGTTTTCGTTTTCGAACCGCCTACACCCCTGGCGAAATGGAATAGTTGAGAGAAATCATCGGACAATCAAGAGGATTGCCAAAAAGGGTGGGATAACCCTAAGGGAGGCGATTTTGTGGTATAATGTAACGCCTCGGAAGGAGACGAAAGAGACCTCTGTTCTTTCGAATGTGCTATTTTGATATCAAGGGCGAGTGCCCTTTGAGATCAACGGTAAAGCATCTGAGGAAGATGTCGAGAGCTGTTTTAGTGTGGATGATGAGGTGTGGGTAAAACCATACCCCCCATCTTGCACAAAACAGTGGATGCTAGGTCAGGTTACCAGCGCCGTCTCTAAGCACACAGTGTGTGTAGATGGCATGCCTAAGCATGTAAGGGATGTCAGGCGACGACATAGGTACTGGCCATGTCAGCAATAGACTTGTCAATGACATTCGACCTAGATCATTGGGTTTAGGTGGCAACCACTTTCCGGAGGTGGATGCCGTCAATATGTCGCCAGTGGAGCTGGCTATTGACCCTGTATTGCCTGTTGGGCCTCTAAGTGATGCCGATGAGAAGGCAGGAGCGAATCAAGGAGGCGACGGAGCACAGCTGCCAGCTGAGGAAGTCGAACTCGGGGCTAGTGCAGACATGCCACCGGTCAAGGTGGATAGGTTGCCCGAGCAGCCTGAACTGCTTAAACGGTTGCAGCGTGTGTGACGGCGTCCTGCGTAGTTGGATGACTATGAGTGCTATTCACTCGAGACCAATGCACATTTCTTATAGCTTTGCAAGAAGCTGGAGGAGATGTGGGATATTATGTAAAAATACGGGGCTTTTTAGTGATTAACCGGTAATGCAAAGGCTGGCATCTTGAGAGGCTAGGGTTATTAAAAAGCTGGCTTTTTACGAAAAAAGCCAGCTTAAAGCAAGGAAAAGCCGGGGGACTATCTAACGGGTCCCGCTATATAAACTGGCATGAATCAGATGCTTGGAGAAGGCTCAGCAGGAAAGCAAGTGAGTTGATCATCTGTATTGCCGTGCTTCTACTGACAAGCAATTTGCCTTGTGGAGATCGGACTTGAGAGTCGATTGGGTAGCAGTGAGGCTGCTGATTTGGTTTGCCTACGGGGTGGCAGTAGGAACTGCGGTGAGATCGGTGACAGCATTTTGCTTGGTCGTGATCGCCGTTGTGGTAAAATCTGATAGCAAAGGGGAGGTTGGTGTGTCATGGTAGCAGCTTGCTGCTGCACAGCAATATCCTTGTCATATTGCTAACACATAAAGCATTTCAGAGTCTCTTTTAGTCCAGTGCTGTAGAGCTTTATCATGGATCATTTTATTAAAACAAACTTTCCATCTCTGCTGAACTAGAAAATTTTTTATGTGTTGACAGATATTGTCAAATCTTTGTTACTATTTTCAGAATTTTTTTTACCTATTTGGCAACCTGTTAAATTGCAGGCAGATCTTTTCCTCTCCTTTTCCTATGATCGACAATGTAAGTTTATGGTAAACCCTTCGATATTTGTCAACATTTAGATTATGGCAACTCAGTGCCGATTTATATGTTTTAGTCAAACCAGTGTGATACTTTGTTTACAGAGGAAAACTCTAAGATAGCATCACACGCTAAATTCCACAAAGGAAATGCGCAAAATCTCAAGAAGATGAGAAACAAGAAAGCAGAGCTGAAAAAACAAATATTTGTCATAGACAAAGGGCACCGGCTGACTGCAGCTGACAAGCACAGAATGAAACAACTGCAATTTTCTAAAGAGATTCACAAAAGAAAACTTTACACAGAACAACATGCCAAAGCAGATACCGAAAAAGCCCTTCAATACTGTACCGATGTATACAAAAAAGCAAAGAAGGAAAACAAGATTTCGAGAGAAGTAGTCAAACTGCTTTTTGCTAGAGAAGGCCACAGGGAGCCAGTAACCATACGTAACATGGGAAGCTTATACCGTTCGCTGTCTAACTTCTACGTAGACCAGATAAAAGGTAAGAAACAGTGTGGGCTATATGACGCAAAACCTCTATTTGAATGTCACTTTTATTTGAACACCCACCTCTACTAGAACGCCTTTATAGAAAAAAGTTAAAAAATAGAGTGGCATCCTTTAATTGAATGCCACTTTCATTTGCCCATCACTTTGCCATTCTTTGATCTTACGAGCCTATAGTAGCCTACGGTATCAGTACAAAGGTTTCCACAAAATGGTACTAATAATGTCTCAGTTAGTGGTGATCATAATAATGGGACCACCTGGTAATTTCATAATAATCCTTTATATTTATGGCATAAACTCCCTTTCCCTATAATCTCAGACCATACGTATTATACATATTTGAAAAGCAGGTTTTCTAGACATTTTGTTTACTACCAAAGGTGCACTCTAGTAATAAAATTTGTTTAATGGGCACCAATTACATCCTATCAAGTCAGTCTAGGCTTATGGTGTCATACCAAATACTAGGATGCTAGAAATACTCTAAAGAAACTTAAAAACACCAATTAACTTTTATAGAGTTAAATTATAAAATTATGTCAAACTAAGTTGTATTTTCTATAATTTAAAGGTTGACTTGCAACAAAATTCACATTACAGTTATTTGATATCAAAAGATTCACCATGTCTTACTCTGTTGTGTTGTAGGTGCCAAATATGTGGGAATGTGATTACAAGCTCTTAAAAGCTAAAAAACGAACAGTTAATCGCAGCCACACGAGACCGCCGTAGTTTGAATTCTCTTTCCAAAACGGCTCAAATGTGACATAGTTGTGAGAGATGGTTTCTGTTTACACTTTCATGCAACCTTATTCGTCGAAATGTTTTCACAAGTATATGTATACTTCACGCATTCAATAAAACCAAGTCTATTGTTTTTATGCGTCTATTTTATCGTCATTGTAAATGCTGCCATTTTTAGCAGTGATATCTTATAACTTGCCGTAAAAATTCATTTAATTTTTTAGCCTTACCTCGGAGTACATTTTATTGTCTGATAATCATGACGAGCCTGATGGTCACCTGTGATAATCGAGAAGTGCTGCAAAAATTATTTGCGAAGTATTGGGTCACATGATCAGATTACGACTTGTCGATTAGACCAGGCCGAAACAAAACTGTAAAGTAGCGAGCATCTATATTTGATACGGGGGTCTTCGGTAAAACCCGAAGTGTTTGTCTTAAACTAGTGCTGCAATAAGTTTTACATTGAGCTTTTTATTGGCCTTTCAATTCAGGTGAGAACATCCGTGACAAGACAATAAATGAATTTCATGGCTACGTCATTGAAATAAAGAGATTCCAATCTACTGTGGCTTTTCGTTTTTGAGCTTTTAAGAGCTTGTAATAACTTTTCCACACATTTGGCACCTACAACACAACAGAGTAAGACATGGTGAATATTTTGATACCAAATAACTGTAATGTGAATTTTGTTGCAAGTCAACCTTTAAAGCACATAAATTACATAATTTCTTTTTGTATATTTTAATACATCAGAGTCTTGGCTTTCGAATGAGCTATTGTTTGCCATGGTGAGACAGACATTGGTTGGTGTTTATAGGATTTCCCCAGAGCTCTACCACAGAAATGTTTACTGGCATAGGCTCGGAAATTGTGACGTCACACTTTTCTTATGCGGTGTTATGTGCTTTTACCACCTATTTTATTGCCCACCGCTTATATTTATCAACTACGATAATGACGCTAGTGTCATGCGAAGATAGGACAACTCCAGAGAACCAATAAAGATGACAAAGGGAATCAGTGTCATTAGTTCTCCATGTACAGATTATTTCTATAATAAATAACTCAGATTCCAAGCACTATACTATGTTTTCCCGATGCGCTAGCCCTCTTATTTTATTGTGATGTTGAGGGGCACGAGTGAGACTAATTAGTTTCAAGCATTGCATGATCTCGCGAAAGTGCAATTGACATGTAGTCCTAGGGCCATGCAACTGCAGGTCACAATTTGTTCGATGTGATTTCATTACCTTTATCAACGACAGTATACATCTATTGAAGCATAATTAATTAACCTAGAACATGTGTTTGTATTGGTCGGGCGTTAGCATGATCCCGCGTATTGTTGATTATTTAGAATCCTAGTCTATTATTAGCGCTCTCCGAGTTTAACAGCACCGATTGTCACAGAAAAGCGCAGCCTCAATGGCAGCAAAAGGGATCGACTACCTAAGGCTAAATAATAATTGCGACATCACATTTTGAGAACCTGACCCAAGTGTTTTTTTGCAGGACATACTTTTGACACCCTGTTTTTCATAGTTCTATTATTCTTTGTGTATTAAATATAAACTCATTCGAAAGCCAAGACTCTGATGTATTGAAATATATAGTAAAAAATTATGTACTTTATGTGCTTTAAACATTACAATGTTTAACCAGCGACCAGTCTCTGCGGTAAACTTTAGAGAACTTGAGAACTCGCAACAACAGCGACTAAACATGTCGTTATTTGTGCGCTCAGTCAGTTTTATTTCTTTTTTGTATCAGTCAGTTTTATTTGTTCTTATGGATTTTATTTTTAATTTATTTAATTCTTAAAATCTACCAACGTTTACAACAGGAACTGGTCTTTGATTAAGCGTTGCAATCTTATCTTTTTCTACATAAATTTTTGCGCGAAACCCGTTATGGTTACCAGTGGAGCGACCGCCATAACATCGCAGCCAAGCAGCATATACGGAAGAGAACAACTCCCTTTCAGTGCAGCTGATGCATCAGGTGCAGTACGTGTTGTGACAAGCTGTTGTGTTGCTCACCCGCTCGGCGGGGGAACAACTCAGCAAAAACAACAGTTTGTCAAGCCAGGCTAGGTGGCATGACAAGAACTTTGCATAAATGATAAATCTAAGTGAAAATGAATAATGTACAAAAAATAATATAGAATTTAAACATAAAAATATTATTGAAAGATATATTCTCTAATGCTAAATGATGAATTAGCATAATGCTATATAATATAATATATAATATATATATTATATATATAATATATATAATATAATTAGCAGGACTATATTAAATCAGCTCACATTCTACTATAATAGAAACTACAATGTATATCTAGTAACTGAGATTACACAAATATATTAATGGTGTTTGCAAATATTATATATTTGTGTTAGGCTCTTATATATTTCTAGCGCTATATGTTATTAACATAAACGTGCAGGAAGAGTTTTATTAGCATAGACCTTAATAGAGAATTTCAGTTTACAATTTCATTTTGATGCTAGAAAGTTTAGTAAGCATCTAAACATTTTAAAAGTCAGCTTCATTTAGATTATATATACACATAAATATATATATATAAACATATATATATAACTATATATATATAATATATATCACAAAAGGCTGAAGGTCCTTTGCTCGTCTCTCCAGCTCCTTCATATCTGAGTCGTATCGTTTCTGCAGTGCGACACGTTCTTGTTTGAGAGTCTGCAACTCTCCCTCAAAGTCGGTCTGAGGACCAGAGCCTTTCCTGATTATTGCTTGAATGTCTTCCAAGGTGAAGACATCGGCAGGACTCGCTGTCTGTCTTTTGTTTCTATATATATGTATATATATATATATTTATATATATATAAATTGGAAAGTCAAATAGTTTACTTATCTTTCAGCTACTGTCAGTTTCCTGCTGGCGCATTCTTCAGGCTGTAAGCTTCAACTTCAGGCTGCAAGCTTGAGTTGAAGCTTACAGCCTGAAGAATGCTCCAGCAGGAAACTGAAAGTCGCTGAAAGATAAGTAAACTATTTGATTTTCCAATTTATACTGCTCCATCCTATGTTGAGCACTCTGATTTTAGTTTCAAGTAGGCTACATTTCAATATATATATATATATATATATATATATATATATATATATATATATATATATATATATATATATATATATATATATATATATATATATATATATATATACGTATATACGTATATACGTATATATATATATATATATATGTATATACATACATATATATATAGCCTATATATATGTATGTATATACATATATACGTATATACGTATATACGTATATACGTATATACGTATATACGTATATATGTATATATATATATATATCACTTGCTCCTGGGCACTTTACCAGGAGCAAGTGCTCCCAACAAGGCAACTCCAAACGAAAATCTATCACACTAGAGACGATCCTAGATGCAGACTGTGCAAAGATGCACCTGAGACCATCCAACACATCATCAGTGGATGCAAGCAGCTAGCAGGAAACGCATACACTGAGCGGCATAATCATGTCGCGGTGGTTGTGTATAGAAGTCTATGTGATGAGTATGGCCTTAATAAACCACAACACTAGTGGGAAGCTCCTGGTAAGGTCAATGAAAATGACCGCGCTAAGATCCTCAGGGCCTTCTACATCGAAACTGACAAGCGTGTCCTAGCAAACCAACCAGATATAGTGGTGGTAGACCATGAGAACAAGAGGGCTACTATAATAGATATAGCAGTACCCAATGACTACAATATAGCCAGCAAAGAAAAAGAAAAGGTAGAGAAATATCTCCCTCTTGGAGAAGAAATTGAAAAATGCTGGAATGTAAGAACAACTGTAATCCCAGTAGTCATTGGGGCACTGGGCGCAATAACACCGGCGCATAAAATATGGCTTGCCCAAATACCAACAGCAATCAACTCAGGTGAGTTGCAGAAAAGTGCGCTACTAGGAACAGCTAAGATCTTGAGGCGAGTGCTCAACCTCCCAGGTCTCTGGTAGGAGACCCGAGTTAGAGCAGAATTTACCACCCATACGGGGTATCCGGGGTGAGGAAACAATTATATATATATATACATATATACAATAAAGTATAGGCTAAAAGTCAGCATAAAGTGCTCGATACTAAAGTAGAGCTTACTATAAATTTGGTAAGAAATTTATTAAAATTTGACTAAGCAAAAAATTACTAAAAGTTTCGTATTACACAAAAGGTGTGTAACACTCATCAGATAAAATGCTTAGTGAGGACTATACACAAGATTCTGCATTAGCTGGTAAGCTGAAATAAAAGCTCAGGTATTAAAAGCTAGATGGATAAGATCTATTATGTAATGCTATTTCGTAAAAGGTGTTTCTTAGCATGTCTACATGTAGATATAAGTTCACTACGTTTGTTAAGAGTTGCCTTCTCAGGTCTGTAAATGATGAAATATTTTTCTAATGTACATAATCTGCACTTTCCGGTGCTTTTAGAGTATGGCTTGGCGTGTGATAAAATCTTCCAGGCTATGTTGTAGTCAGCGCCGCTTTCCTTGAGTTCCCATATGTGGCTGCTTAGCTCGGTAGAGTAGCGTTTAGAAATGTCCTTGAATGTGGATTTGTGAAGGTTATATCTAGTTTTGAAGCTGTTTTCGGTTAGCCCTACATATGTGGCTGCAGGTTTATTGTTATCAGTGGTAGTTACGCTTGCCTGGTATATCACTGATTTTGCTAAGCAATTGTCTGGTAATGGGCAGGTGTTCTTATTCCTGCAATTGCAGCCAGGATTAGTTGTTTCTTGATGGTTCAGTGACAGCAGCCTCTGATTGTGAGAGTTGATAGCCTGTTTCACATTGTTCATGCAGCTATAGCTTAATTTTATAATACTTCTGTTAAAGATTTTGTGTAGCTTGTGGTCAGTAGAGAATTCTTCATCGATTAATTTAAAGAAAGTTTTCCCGATGTTGGTGTGTACGGTGTTGCTGTAAGGGGGGTTATACCAGATTATGTTTCTTTTTCTTTGTCTATGTCTAGCCTTTAGTGGTGTAGCTTTAGGTGAAGAGAATTCTAGCTTGTGTTGGTATCCGCTTTTTCTTAAGGCTTCCTGATAAATAGGTGCAGCTTTGCTGAAGGCATTTCCATCTGATGAAATTTCTGAGAGTCTTTTGTTGATTGCCAGTGGTATATTATTGGTTGATTGCCAGTGGTATATCACTGGTTGATTGCCAGTGGTAATATACCACTGGCAATCAACAAAAGACTCTCAGAAATTTCATCAGATGGAAATGCCTTCAGCAAAGCTGCACCTATTTATCAGGAAGCCTTAAGAAAAAGCGGATACCAACACAAGCTAGAATTCTCTTCACCTAAAGCTACACCACTAAAGGCTAGACATAGACAAAGAAAAAGAAACATAATCTGGTATAACCCCCCTTACAGCAACACCGTACACACCAACATCGGGAAAACTTTCTTTAAATTAATCGATGAAGAATTCTCTACTGACCACAAGCTACACAAAATCTTTAACAGAAGTATTATAAAATTAAGCTATAGCTGCATGAACAATGTGAAACAGGCTATCAACTCTCACAATCAGAAGCTGCTGTCACTGAACCATCAAGAAACAACTAATCCTGGCTGCAATTGCAGGAATAAGAACACCTGCCCATTACCAGACAATTGCTTAGCAAAATCAGTGATATACCAGGCAAGCGTAACTACCACTGATAACAATAAACCTGCAGCCACATATGTAGGGCTAACCGAAAACAGCTTCAAAACTAGATATAACCTTCACAAATCCACATTCAAGGACATTTCTAAACGCTACTCTACCGAGCTAAGCAGCCACATATGGGAACTCAAGGAAAGCGGCGCTGACTACAACATAGCCTGGAAGATTTTATCACACGCCAAGCCATACTCTAAAAGCACCGGAAAGTGCAGATTATGTACATTAGAAAAATATTTCATCATTTACAGACCTGAGAAGGCAACTCTTAACAAACGTAGTGAACTTATATCTACATGTAGACATGCTAAGAAACACCTTTTACGAAATAGCATTACATAATAGATCTTATCCATCTAGCTTTTAATACCTGAGCTTTTATTTCAGCTTACCAGCTAATGCAGAATCTTGTGTATAGTCCTCACTAAGCATTTTATCTGATGAGTGTTACACACCTTTTGTGTAATACGAAACTTTTAGTAATTTTTTGCTTAGTCAAATTTTAATAAATTTCTTACCAAATTTATATACATATATATATTTATATATATAAATATATATATATATATATATATATATATATATATTTATATATATTTATATATATATATTTATATATATATTTATATATATATATTTATATATATATTTATATATATATATATTTATATATATATATATTTATATATATATATATATATATATATGTATACATATACGATTTCACTACTCATTACTTGTTGCAATGGCTGATATCGGCTATTGAGTTCAAGTTGCATTGCTATGCATATTTATTCTGTCAAAATAAATGTTTCAAATTTTGTATGATATCTCTGCTCCAGCTATAGAAAACAGGATAGAGAAAATTTTGGAAGAACTTGAACTCACCGAAAAAAAACTGAAGCAATTTCACATCCAACATCCAGATTTTGAAAGACTGCAACAGCTGCACAAAGAGCTGGATGAATGCGATAAAAAGATTGCTGAGATGAGGAGCGAGATATTACATCTCTGGCAGCTTGCCAAATCTGAGGCTATTAGAAGTCATGCCGAGGAACTGCAACAAGCTTGTGTAGATCTTTACAACATGCTATGTGAGCAAAATTCTAAAAAATATTTTAAAGAAGAATTTTTCCCAATCTTGTAGTACAGTTTTAAAATTTTAAAGGATTTTCATTTTAGCGGTTTACCACTTTTTACTTGTCAGTATCTAGTATGAGTTTACAACAACAACACACAATGAGAGTACTCCACTCTTTTAAAACAGTGAACTATTGCCAGAAACTAACCGCATGAACCTTTACTGCAGCATACTATTTATAGCTTTAAAAAATCCTTAATGAACTTTAACTTTTATTGATGTATTGTACAAGTATTTTCTTGTTGTTTGAATTAAAATAAAAGTTTAATTTCAATTTTTAAAAGGTGGTAAACTTGGAAAGTCAGAATCTGGTGAGCAGCCTACAAGCACAGAGAAAGAGTTAACCTCTGTCAATGAAATTAATCAATCGAACACAAATGATTTACCTCCTGGTAAGAATATCTCTAACTTAAAAACACTTTAGTATAGCTTTGATTGCTATCAATATATTGCACAAAGGCTTTCATGTTGTTTGAATAAAATGAAATGTTTTATTCAATCTCTATCAAGCAAATCACTGTCAATGCAATACGTGAAAGCTCACATCTTGTTTGAATAAGTTTTATTTTTAAAAGGTGGTAAACTTGGAAAGTCAGAATCTGGTGAGCAGCCTACAAACACAGAGCAAGAGTTAACCTCTGTCAATGAAATTAATCAATCGAACACAAATGATTTACCTCCTGGTAAGAATATCTCTAACTTAAAAACACTTTAGTATAGCTTTGATTGCTATCAATATATTGCACAAAGGCTTTCATGTTGTTTGAATAAAATGAAATATTTTATTCAATCTTTATCAAGCAAATCACTGTCAATGCAATACGTGAAAGCTCACATCTTGTTTGAATAAGTTTTATTTTTAAAAGGTGGTAAACTTGGAAAGTCAGAATCTGGTGAGCAGCCTACAAACACAGAGCAAGAGTTAACCTCTGTCAATGAAATTAATCAATCGAACACAAATGATTTACCTCCTGGTAAGAATATCTCTAACTTAAAAACACTTTAGTATAGCTTTGATTGCTATCAATATATTGCACAAAGGCTTTCATGTTGTTTGAATAAAATGAAATGTTTTATTCAATCTCTATCAAGCAAATCACTGTCAATGCAATACGTGAAAGCTCACATCTTGTTTGAATAAGTTTTATTTTTAAAAGGTGGTAAACTTGGAAAGTCAGAATCTGGTGAGCAGCCTACAAACACAGAGCAAGAGTTAACTTCTATCAAGGAAAACATTCAACCAAATAAAAGCAAACCAGATACCGGTAAGAAACTTGCACAGAGGATTTGCAAAACATGACAACTTTTACTAAATCTTCATTACATGAAAACCTTCACAAAACGTTCATGTAAAAACGTTTTCTTCCCTTTCATTTCTTGTTTTCATTTCCTAATGTTCATGACATAGTAAATTTCTTACACGATTAAATGAATTTCATTCTGTATTAAATGTACAACGCCATATAAATGTTCATGTCATATGAAATGGTTCTTGGAATCATCCATTTTATATAACATGGATATTTTATTGCCATTTATATACTGTAAATATATATACTTCTTATAGGCTTAGAGAAATTTTATGAACTTTGCTCTCTGTCAATATAATGCGCAAAGGTATCCATGTTGTTTGAATAAGTTTTATTTTTAAAAGTTGATGAACCAGGATGTTTAGAATCTGGTGAGCAGCCTACAAGCACAGATCAATAGTTAATCTCTATCAATGAAATCAATCAATCGAACACAAATGATTTACCTCCTGGTAAGAATATCTCTAACTTTAAAACACTTTTGTAGAGATTTGATTGCTATCAATATATTGCAAAAAGGCTTTCATGTTGTTTGAATAAAAAGAAACATATTTTATTCAAACTCTATTAAGCAAATCACTGTCAATGCAATACGTGAAAGTTTACATCTTGTTTGAATAAATTCTATTTTTAAAAGGTGGTGAACTTGGAAAGTTAGAATCTGGTGAGCAGTTTACAAGCACAAAGCAAAAGTTAACCTCTCTCAAAAAAACAACAATCAACTGATTAAAAGCAAATCAGCCACCATTAAGAAACTACATAGCTCATAAGACTTACAAAACATGAAAATTTTTACTGAATCTTGTTTACATGAAAACTTTTACTAAATTTTCATGTAAAGAAACATTTTCTTCTCTTTCGTTACTTGTTTCTACATTATCATGTATGACATGCTAAGTAATATATACATGTATATAACATAGTATATATTATGAACTAAAGAGCCTTTAGTTCAATGGGTCCTTTAACAAGTCGCTATTTATCAGGAGGCAAAACAAACACGTCTTTACTTACCGGGCTTCAAGCCGTAAGAGAGCGAACATAAGATCTCCTCCAACGGTCTCGCATTTTTCTTCACCTCCGGTCAAGCCAGAGTTACAGCGAGCCGATTATATTACATTGCCCTTTGTTCGATGGTAGCTGCTTTCTCACACGGGATGTTCGCCTGGATTCTGGGAGATCCCGAGAGGCCTAGTCTTCTGCAGCCTGCATTGTCTGTAAACGACAACTTGCTGATCTTTTGCAGCCTCAAGTTTACATGGGAAAACCTGGGTTTCCCTCAGAGTCTGGGGTTTCTGCAAGCAGAACCCGGTAGTTCTACCTTATGCCAGGTAGTAGGTAGATGAGAGTCTGAGGTCTCTCCAAATGTCGCTGAGTGTCTGGAATCTCTCTCCGAATTTGATTTGAGGTTCACACTGCAGTTTCGCCTAGTGCGAGTAACAGCTCCTCGTCCGCAGTGTCCATGTTTTCTCGCTCTGGCGCACAGTCTCCCTTTAGAGCAAGATCTCTGGCTATACCTGTCAGCTCAGCACAGTCTTTTGTGAGCAGGTTTCCAGCAAAAGTTGCCTGTTAAGCACGGTCTCCCGCAAATAGGTTTCCGGCTACAGTGGCCTGTTCAGCATGTTCTTCTGTTGTGAGGTCTCTGGCTGTGGCTGATGACGTGACATCGTCTCCTTCCAACGGAAGACTTTTGACCTTAAGGTAGTCACACTTGTTGCCAGAGTCTCCATTTAATACCTCACTGCTGTCCCTGGTGGGGAATGGTGATGACATGGCGGTAGCAGCGGATTTCTTCAGAGATCTGGGAGTCTGGGAAGCCACCCAGGAACCAGGTGGGCTAGCTGGGGCTAAGATCTCCCAAAGAGGGCAAACACTCTCGTACTCCCGCCTCCTTAAGCGAAGCTCCTTCTCTCGTCTCTCCAGCTCCTTCATATCTGCGTCATATCATTTCTGCATTGTGGTACGTTCTTCTTTGAGAGTTCACAATTCTTCCTCAAAGTCAGTCTGAGGACCAGAGCCTCCCTGATCATCGCTTGGATGTTTTCCAAGGTGAAGACATTGGCAGGATTTGCTGTCTGTATGGCTACGACCTGGCTGGTGGCACTGGAGGTCATCTGTTGTCCACTCCCGCCTTCTTTTGCACCCATTTGACAGACCTGTCTTTTTTTAGGGGGATCTCCTGAAGGCGCTGAAGGTCTGGAGGTGGCTTTCGCCTTGCCTCCTCGGCACCGGCCAGTTGTGTTGGATGTCTCCCCACGTCTCCAACATCTTAGGCAGTCGTTTTCCAAGCGGTCTCTTGAGTCCTTGCAGTAAAGATTAGGACACTTCATGGTAGTAGATTATTGTAGATTTTGGAATTAGTAATCTACAAAGGGAGAACATCATTTATAATAGTAGAAACCATTGCGTCTCTTCGTTTTGACAGTCCGACCACTTCTAGTTACTCTGTCACCCGTTGCAGTGACAGGGTTTGCAGGCAGAAGAGCGTGATTTTCCCCACTTCCATCTTGGCTGCTACTATTGGTTTGTTCTGCTTCTGCAGGTCTGTTAGGCAAAACCTAACCCTCAGTTAGGCAATCAGAAAAAAGAGCGTCTAAAGCTAAATCACTTTCTACTCTATCAGCTACACTCTAGTTAGCAGGCAGTGTTTTGTTGTAACTAGTATTGTTATGAGTACCCTCACCACGAGCATTAGTGTTAGTGCTATTGTTAAAAGTGTCATCACTACTGAAATTAGCTTCATTGTGATCTATTGCGTCACCTACATGACCAGAGTTGCCTCTAATCAAAGCAGGGATAGCAAAATTAAGCACTCCAGGGGTTAGCAATACGGGAAGAGCTTGTTCACCTGCGACTCTTTTGCTTACGACAGCCTCACCGGCATTTCCACACCATTAGGCTGTATGCAAAAATAGTCATCTTGTCTACAATCAGAGCCATAAAGCACAAATAAATGCTTACGGTTGCGACGAAGATTGCTCTGTCTTACGCGGACCCAATAGCTCTCAGGAGAGCTGTCCGCTCAAATGATAATGCCTTCCTTACCGATGTTGGATGGAGCATTAACCCACTTTCGTTGTCCCGGTTGGAGGTCTGATAGAAGCTTAACTCTGTATTTAGTGTTCCATTTCTCACGCTTAGCCTCTTTGGTGTCGAGTTCTTTATGTTCAAATAGATCGTAGTCTACAACTCGGGAAACAGGTTTTCCAAAGGTTGTCTCGATCGGTCTACCAAACATTGACTCACTCAGAGAGTAACCCAATTTGAGAAGCATTGATCGGTAATCAAGGAGTGATTTGTCCTTGTCTGTCGACATATCCCACATCCGCTTGACGGTTTTAATCACTCTTTCAGCTAGTCCATTGGGTGGGGCACACCTCGGGCTGCTGGTGGCTAATTGGAAGTCCAATGCTTGCGCAAAGTTGCGATATTCCTGGCTAGCAAAACGCAGTCCGCTATCACTCCTCACTAAATTTGGTATACCCAGCCTGGAAAACACCGGCCTCATGGTTTGAATTACAAGACAAGAAGTCTGAGTTTGAATCCGGGGTACTCCGATCCATCTAGAGTAGTAACCTATCATGACTAGGTACGAGTTACCTTGATGTTTCATAACATCACATCCAATCTTTAACCAAGAAGCTTCAGGAAGCTGAGCACGCTCCATAGGCTGGTGTTTGATGGAACAGTGTCTAGTATAGACATTACATCGAGAGACATAATGGTCTATATCACCACTCATTGAGGGCCACCAAGTAAATTGCCTCATTTTCACTCGCATCTTTTCGATCCCCTGATGGCTTTCATGAAAGTAAATAGGTGCTTTCGTGCAAGGTAAATAGGCCTTAACTCACTAGGTATGTGAATTTTGCCTTTGAACAGGATTAGCCCCGAATATGATGTAATCATATCACGACTGTCATACAACTTAGCGAGCTCACCATCCAGTTTCTTTTTGTCTGGCCACCCTTTTTGCATAGTATTCTGAACATTTTTGAGATGTTGTGTCTCGCCGAGTGGCGCTAAACAACTCAGTTCGCTCCATGGGTCTTGCATCTCTGCAACCTGTCTTACACGTACTGTTCCACTGTCGAGCAGTGGCATATGTTTTCACTGGTAGTGGTGCTTGGTCAACTTAATGTGTCTGCTAGGTGCATTTGAGGTCCTGGGGCATGAAAAATTGAATAGCCATATCGCATCATTTTCATTTTAAATCGTTGTACCCGCAGAGGCAGCTTAGACAGATCCTAGTCACCAAGAATGGCAAATAAAAGTTTGTGGTCTGTCTATACCTCAAAATAACAGCCTACTAGGTAATAATCGAGTTTTTTCGCAAGACCAGGTGAGTGCCAGCGCTTCTTTTTTGACCATTGCATACCTAGTTTTGACCTCAGTCAGTTTGCGTGACACATATTCAATTGGTTGCCAAATATTTGGCTCCGTCTGCTGTAATAGCACAGCACCGAGAGCATACTGGCTTTAATCCACTGCCACACAATGCAGATTATTCAAGTCAAATGTACGTAGCGCAGGGGCTCGTGAAAGTTCTTGTTTGGTGCGTTCAAAAGCCAACTGCTGACTACTGCCCCACAGCCACGTACTGCGAGCTCCCATCATGGCATAAATAGGTGTAGTTAAGTCAGACAATTTCCTGGAAAACTTGCTGAGATAGTTAACCATGCCAATGAAGCGCCTAGCAGCTCTCTTATTTTTTGAAGGATTCAACTGACAAATTGCTTTGACTTTGTCCAGGTCTGGCCTTACACTTTCAGCACTGACAAGATGTCCGAGGAATTTTACCGAAGTACAGCCAAACTCACACTTGTCTTCGGTAAGTGTCACTGTAGCAGCTTTGATCTTAGATAGGACCATTTTCACCCGTTTCAAGTGAATGGTCTCATCCTTACCGAAGTTTAAGACATCATCCATTAGACAGATAACTCCGTCCATCTAGCCCAATGTCTTTTCCATGCTCCTCCAGTAATACTCAGAAGCCGACGAGATGCCAAAAGAGCATTTGTTTAAAGCAATACCTCCCCCATGGAGAGATAAAGGTCATCAGTAACTTACTCTTAGGAGCGAGCCTAACTTGTCAAAATCTTGAATTTGCATGGACCTAGGAAAGGATACGACACTCAGCCAGTCTTAACAACGTGTCACTGACCCTTGGGAGTAGATATGTCTCCCTTTTTACCTTTTTATTGAGGTGGGTAAGTTCTACAGACATCCTTATGGCGCCATTGGAGCTATGGTCAGTCCCGAACACCAATCAGTTGGTTGATCTACTGACTCAATAACTCCCAGCGCTAACATAATCTCTATTTCAGCCATTACCTTGTCATAAAGACCTGCAGATATAGGCCTTGGAGAGAAAAGATGATAAGGTTTGGTGTTTTCCTTTAGTTCAATGCTAAACAGGCCTGGCATTGTTCCTAGCCTTCGAAAGAGTCTAGGAAACTTCTTTACTGGACCAAATGCCTCCAGGTTTATGACAATTGCTAAAAGACTTAAGTCTATAATTTCTTGTGCTCCCAATAGATTTCTATTAGCACCTAGCACCACATGTGCTTTGCAGTTAGTGGACTTTCGCTTGCTTTTAATTTTGACATCAGAAACTCCTGCTACACTCAACCTCTTTCCACCTGCGCCAACCAAAATTGTTGAACTAGGAGAGAGTGGCAAGACCAAAGACCTTTGAGTTCCTTCTGTCAACACAGTGACATCCGCCCCACTGTCTAGACAGAAAAGAACATCTTGGCCACAGACTGAGAGAGTGAGTCTGAAATCATCAGCTGGTCAACTAGAGTCTCGGTTGGAAACTATCCGAACTTTCCTATCACTACAGCTGCAGTCTATCCCTGATTTAAAGAGACACTCGCTCTCCACCGCGTGATATTTGCCATTATATGTACAATATCGGCTTGTCGCATGCACCTGCCATCTGCCTAGGTTTCTTGCAATAATTGCATCTAACTTGGGAGAAATTTCTCACAAAGTGGTCCATTGCACCACACTCATAGCAGCTGCCGTCACTTCTTCGGTATGGAGAGTCACAGCTCCTCCACCAATAACTATTCTTCCCTATACAGTCCTTGGGATCGTCTGAATCGCTGCGAAGACTACAACGGTGATAACGATACCGTCCTTCGTGACTACCTTCACAGCTGCTAGAGCCTTTGTAGCCACTATTACACGAGTCGAGTAGAACTAAGCTCTGCCACGATCATAGTTGAAGCCTCTTGCGCTGAATTTCTGGTTTGGAGAAGGTTTTTTAACCTCTCCAAATCCAAATCATTTTAGGCTATTGAATCTCTACTTAGTTTTGTGTCACGTAGTCTATTAATGGCAATGACCAGAGCAAAGCTTTTCCACAAATCATCATTCGTGCCAGAATCAAGCTGCCTACAAAGCCGCTCTACTCTAACAAAAAAACTCTTATCGTCCTCTCTCGCAAGCTGTTTTGCGGAAACAAACTTTTGGGTCTTGACGTAGGCGTTTTCCTCTCTTTTGTAATGCCCTCTCAGCAGGTCCCAAGCTTGGTCAAAAGTTGAGTCTGGGTTATTAGACTCAAATCCCAATGATTTTAGGGTTTCCTTACCCTCCTGGCCTACGAACTTTAAGAGTGCTAGCAATTGAGCCCTAGGTGTGAAGGTGCGGACCATGATAGGCTCTTCCTCAACTGTCACCTCCTTCTCACCCATCTCGAGATCTCCTCCAACGGTCACGGAATTTTCTTCATTTCTGTTGAAGCCAGAATTACTGCAAGCCGATTATATTACATATATAAGCTATAGTAATTTTGCTGTAGCTTTTATATAGTCTTCAAGCCTAAAAAACTTGACTTGCTATCAACATATTGCACATATTTTATTACACATATGTTATTACACATGTGTTATCAGAATAAAAAAGCTTGGTTTTTAATTTCTATATTTTGGCATAATTTATTTCATATTTTATAAAATAGGTGGTGATATACTTCCATATACAGTATTATCACATATTTTATGAAAAGAAAAGTTTCATGAGAAAATGAATCAGCCAGGCACAAATGTTTCAGCTGCTGTTAAGAGACCATTAAAGAGACCTTGGTAAATCCTTGATAAGAATATCATTTATAGCTTTTAAAAATCTTTATTGAACTTTAAATACTGTTAATATACAAAATATGTGCAACAATTTTCTTGTCGTTCGAATTAAAACAAAAACGTAATTTTTGAAAGGTGGTGAACCTGGGGAGTCAGAACCTTGTGAGCAATCTACAAGCACGGAGAAAGAGTCAACCTCTCTCAAAGAAACTAATCAGCCGAGCTCAAATGATTTAGGTAAGAAACTTGTGCGGAACCAGAAATAAATCTCTAACAAGGAATTTAATCAGTCAATCACAACTGCTATTGTTCAGAAATTAAACAGAAAACTTATAAAATTTATAAAATACAAAGATTTTACAAAGTTTTATTTATAAAAACATTTGCTTTCTTTTGAATTCCTTGCTTTCATTGTGTTACCTATAAATGGGACTTATCAAAAAAATTAATATTATCTTGTTTTATATATTTTTAGGTTTGGAAAAATTGTATTGAACTTAAGTTGCAGCCAACATATTACACAAATGTTATCTGAATAAAGATCATGTTTTCACCTTTATTTTCTATTCCTTAACACCATCATATATTGTCACCTATTTTATAAAGAGAAAAGTTTAATGAAAAAATGAATCAGCCAGGCACATGTGTTTCCGCTATTGTTAAGCAACTCATGAAAAACACTGTAGTAAAGTACAGGTACTAAAGTACTTTACTACTTTAGTACCTGAATGGCTGCATGCTTCCAATCTACTTACATGTACAATCTGACTACGTGCCTCTTTTTACATTGGTCAATTTACATAATAGTACATAGTTTTCCTATTCCCTTTTTTATGTACCCTTTCTGTTTATGATTCTACAAACTTGATTATGATTAACGCCCCAGAGGTGAAACATTTCTTATGAAGTAATGAATTACAAGCCTATTCTAAACTACCTCTTTCATTCCATGTATTTGCTATTCTTGCTATGTAACTTCTTGGTTGCTCGCTGCTGTAACAATCACCCATTAATTAAATGATGTCATTTTTTGTAAATAGCCTCTCTTAACTTACTGTTCATTCTTCAAATGATTAGGAATTGTTGAAGTTATTTTGTGCTTTTCTCGAAAACATGGTAAAATGTGCATTATGCATGTTAAGATCTCTGAATCCTGTTATTCAACTAAAGGAACTGACAATCTTCTGAACAACCATGTTTTTATTGTAAGTAAAAAGTGCTTGGATCTTGTATTCAATATCAATTTAGTAACAGATCAAATATAGTAATTTGTTTCACTCCAAGTTGATTTAATACTAGTCTTGGTGTTCAATTTCAGTGGTAATTCAACAGACCTAAAGACAAGATGGCTGAATATTTGTGTTTATTCATAGTTCAGTTGATATCTCTTGTAAATGAATCGATATCGCTTTTATATCATTAAAAATGTATGTAACTACCCATTTTCCTCAAGTGTCTTTGATGCAATTGCCTAAGGAAATGATTGGTGTTCAAATACCGTGCATCCTCAGGATATGATCACACGGATATAAGATTTTTTAACTTACTATGATTTTTTCCCCTCACCATGCTAATCTTACAATCTTAAATCCTTACAAATTCAACACAACTTTTGCCAAAGTTCAAATTTGGCAGTCGGTGTGCATATTACATATGTCAAAATAACAGACCCCAAAATGGTGTTTGCTAAAAAACATTTTTACAATACTTGAAAGAGACATGATGACCAATTTCTTTTAGTTCAGCATTTTCATGTGTAAAACGATAATATTTACGCTTTAAAAACAGAAGCAAAGTTGGAGTTGCAATCTTTTTGAACAGCAGATAAGCTGTCAGACAAATTCTATTAACCTTCTAACAAAAATCTATTTCATTATGAAAATAACATCACGTGGGCTTTCTTGCCGGCTTGGGTTGAAAAGGTTGTAATTAGATCCGCCAAAACTATATTGAAATCAAAGCTAGAAACTAATAAGCGATAAAATCTTAGTGATAAAAATTTGAAATTCAGTAAAATAGTTAAAAATGCATACTAAAACTTGGTTTTAAGTGTTTAGTAAGATAAATTCATTTAAAGTGAATTCAAGTGTATGCTATATCTATGTCTATCTTGAAGGTAAGAACTCTCAATGGTACGTACTAATTTTTAATATGTACAGTATTCGTAAAAAAATTTGATGATTTTACCAGGAATTGATTGTATTATATAATGACAATAGTTTATCTACCCATCCATACGATTCCTTCATCATGTGATGCCAACTCTAGAGCGGATTAAAATAGCATCCTGAGGGTGCACTATAACACTATTGTTTATTAGTATATTTGCTGATGTTGTTTTTATGTGCGAGAAACACATCCACACATTGTACATTAAAATTACATGTATGGTTGGCCAAGATTAACTGATTATATTCCCTCAGCATAAACTTAATTTTTAAGCTTTGTGTGATATTTAATAGTTTTGTCGCAGTTTTATGTAGATAGCATGTATTGAAGCAACATTGCATTATATTTTAAATTAAATAACTGACTAAAGATAGAAACTAGTTAGTTAGAAAGAAGTGATCAGTTCCAAGTGTTTATGATTGTAGAGATCCCGCCCAGTGAAGAAGAACTCTTATTGTACCAACTTGCGGTAGCAATGAGCAAGCTTCATCAAGTTAAAAGAAATTTAAAAGATGACTCAGCTCTTAAGGAAGCTCTGGAACAACAAATCAGAGGTTAGTATATACATAAAATGATGATAACAATGTCAAGGCCATATCATCTCAGAAAATAATTTTGTAAACAATTTATAGCCATATATAAACAGTACTTTGTAACTAAAAACCACTACACTTAGGCAGTACATCAGCAGGGAAGAGGCAACAGTATAACAACTTAAAGTTAAAAATAGCTTTTAACTCAAATACGCTAACAAATAAAATATAGCTTACTCTACAAAATTGTGTGCTTCAACCAACCATTCAATAGTAAATGTTTTGCTGTTTATGATACTAACTTGAATTGAGCTCCGGAAGGGAAAAAAGGTGGGCGACTGTTTAATGGTTTTATATTATATTTGTTTGTTCTTCAAGTAGCAATTTAAAAACTGGTTTAAAACCAGCTGAGATGATGTGGTTTACTTTCATATATAAAAGTTACTCATCAAATCTGTATCGTAATTGTAATAATAATAATAATAATAATAGTAAGTAATAATAATAGGTATACAAACCTTTGCTTCTACTATCCTTAAATTTTGAACTAGATTCTATAACTAGTTTGACCCTTTGAACTCTGAAAGCTGATCAGGTATTGCATTGCGCCGTCAAGTGTCAAAAACCCTGTCGTTCAACATGCTGGCATTTACATAGCTCTGTTCACAAATGCTGTTTCCAAGTAAACCAATCAAATTAATTTTCTCATGAAGTGTTAGACCGGAAATAGATTGCATAGCAATGCAAATCGAAAATAATGCAATGTCATTTATAAATTTTCTGATGATTTGGAGTCAGAAAATTGTGATGAACTCGTGCTCGATGATTATGATGATACTGCAAACATTTTCATTGCACTTAGAAAATTGTATGAATATTATTGTATGTATTTTAGCTCAAAAGAAATAATGAAAATATTAGTTTTTGTCTGTGTGTTGTTAGACTTTTTTCCATTGTACTAACAAATAACATTTTATTACGAGCAGATTTAGCTATTATCAACAAAAGTTTCAAATTGGCTTACTTTTTGGCACATTTTCCAGGGATACTGACACAAATTGATGAGGATGGACAGGGCTCAAAAGGTTGAAAAATTAAAGTTACATTTAACTATTGCAAGTATTATTTTGATATGATAAATTATGAATGTGGAAATATTAAGACTTTCTTTATGGTAACAAGTTTTAATATAGAACAAAAATAGAAATCTATCATGTGATGCCAAGTTATTTTCGGCGCAGCAAAAAAGTAAGACAAAAGTTGTTACTTGTTAAATATTCTTTGTTGCATTTTTTAGAGTTACGAAAGCAGCTAGAAGGACTGCGCAAAGAAAGGGGTTGCTCATGGGTCTGTGGAAGAATCTGTAAGTTGATTGAATATGATAAAAATATAGACAGAAAGCAAAAGACCAAAAATGCTTGCTCTGTAGGCATGAGGAATGCAACGGATTATTATGATAAGAACTATGCATGAACGATAAATCTAAATGGAAATGAGTACTATACAGAAAATGATATCGAATTTAAACATATAAGTATTAGGGAGAGTTGCATTCTCCAATGCTAAACAATGAATTAACATAGTGGACCATGTTAAATCAGCTAACATTCTTCTATAATAAAAACTATAAGAGAGCAATAGTATTTGCTAATTAGGCCTTTCTATGTTTCTGGCGCAATATTTTATTAACCTAAACTTGCAGGAAGCATTTTATTATTATAGAATTTCATAGAGAATTCCATTGTACAGTTTCATTTTGATGCTAGAAAACGTAATAGATAGCTTTTTAAAAGCCAGCTTTATTAAAATTATATATACAGACACTTGTTTAAGATCTACAAAATTGTTTTGATAAAACCTTTGCACCAATAGTATGTGCAAAAAGCTATTATATTTCCATTATTAAATTATGGTCATTCTTATTACAAGTGTCATTATTTTTATCTTTACCAACATTATTACTAATACTGCTATTGTTTTAACTATTATAACAATTATCATTATAATTAATATTATTATTACTCTGAGTATTACTATTACTACTATTAGTCTTTTTACCTTTAGTATTGTTATCATTCAACAAAGTGGAGTTGAAGAAAACGGACACCAAGAGGGTGCGCATACTTCTCTCTGCGTTGTATTTCTTTTTGTTTTCAAATTCATCTGTGGCTTAGCCTTTGAAGGTCATTAAACAGTTTAGGAACTGTTGGTTTTGTTTGTGTTTATACGGAGCTGTGGCAAGTATTTAGTGCAAGCTGTAATATAGGGAAAGGTGATAGTTACTGGGGTAGCTTGGTACTGCATAACTTGAGTGAGACGGTTCGGGTCTGAGAGGCTGGTTGGACTAGACAAATAAATGTACCTTCCTAGGTTTTATTCGTTAATTCTGTTCTTTCCTCCAGGACTTCCTGCATTTATCACATTTGAATATAGTTTTAACATATATTTGTCACAGGTTTTAACCAGGTTTTTATATAATCTTTAAAAATACTATATCCAAACTTTGGGGGTTTAGAAAAAATTAGGGTGTTTATATATACGGCAAAGTGCGCTTCTGCTTACGAAATATTCTGCTTTGAAAATGGTTTTCGGAACGAAAATATGTTAAAGTATAGGTTCTACAGTATACATTAATGTAATTATTATTTTTGCGGTTAAAATAAATTTCATCATCATTCTTATTAATATTTTTTCATTGATTTTAGTACAATGACCATGACCAATGGCTATTAGTAATATTATTGTCATAGCTGTTAGCACAGTAGACGCTCCTTTAATGAAAATAATCAGTTCCAGAAACTTTTACGCTATAACGATTTTACATTATACAAACAGTAAATTAAATGTAAATTAACTAATCGGTTTCAAAATCTACCTAAACTCACCCTTTGACCATATAAAAAAACTAGACTTAAATTTTTAATTCATTGGCTGTACAGTAAGTGCGGTATTATTGGTTTTCATCTACAACTTTTTTTTTTTTTCTTTTTTCTTTTCGCTTTCACTGGGTTTATGGTCTCTTATTGCAGTAATTTTACAATAAAATAAGTGGAGTGCAGATCTTGTATGTCTATGTACAACAATTTGTTTATTTTTTTATACTGCAAACTCCATTCTGCAAAAAAAGTTTTTATGAAGTATATATATTATATACTATTACATACAATTCATTACAGAATAAAATAGAACAAAAATCTATTTTTGCTATAATAAGAGCGGTGTCTACCTGTTCGTTGTTTATTTGTAACCAGGGGGTTAAGGTTAGGATAAAGATAGATTTAGAGATAGATAAAGACTCCATGACACTCTCGTGACAAACTTGTGACATTGAGATTGTTAGACCAACTCTCTAACTCCTGCAGCAATTTATCGCTTCCGAGTATTTCTGAACAATTGCTGAGCTACTTATTCTTTGCTTTGTCGACACACCTGACAGTCTATCACGGTGAACTGAAATCTGATGGAACTTGTATATATAATACAGATTACGCTATTTGTTTGTCATTTTGTTTCACGGGTGCGACAAGATAACTACATGATTATCGTATTTAAATCAAATTTTAAGTTTGTAAAGAAATATGAGAGCTTCGGTTGATCATTTTTATCTCTGTTGTATTCATGGAGAAAGCCAGTCGTTGCGTTAAAGTTTTTTACTCCAGTACAGAAAATCAAAAGTAGACCAAAGGCTGGTGATTATAACAATGTTCACAACACAAACTTTTTGTGTAATAGAAAACAGAAATCTCTTGAGATTGTCTAATACTTCACTCGCTGTGCCTAATTCATCTCAACTGTGATACAATGCTAAATAATTTATACATATTTGAATGACTGATCAGACAAGACGACTTCCGGTTCTTGTGATTCTATAAAGTTGAAGCCACATTATTTACTTTTTAGAAACAACAAAACTAAACCGTCAGACAGAGAAACAGCATATATATTAGTAGCTCGCTACCATTGCTGTGTAGCTACCCTTTTTCATTTGTTCCCATGTTCCAAAATAGTATATTATTTGTTAGCATCATTACGTTAATCTAATCTTACCATAGACTAACGCTTGTAACTCCTCTTTTATTGCCAATAAAAAACTAGTTTTGGCTGCCTACTAGCTTTTTATGTGCAATAATATTTTTACGATTCTTTTCACGCTTTACTCATGTTGACACAAAAGTCACATGAGTTTGTAAGGTAATCTGTGTTGAGTAACATTTCCGACTACCGCTTCCAGTTCATCGTAGGAACTTTCCCTTATTTGCAGGTTTATAGTAAAAAGCCAAATAATTCATCATGTTTTCTAGTAGTTACTGTTAATTGAACTGAACATAACTCATTGATGAGACTCACCAGGCATCTTGAGTATGTAGGAATTTAACTTTCAATGCACAGCCTAAATGATTGTACTTGTCTCTTATGCAGGTTTGATGTGCTGCCGCTCTAACCGTGTTGAATCAGTTTGATGAGTACAGTCGTTGGCTCAAAAGTAGCGATTATTGGTGACATTTTTGTGTGTGATAAATATGCATTGCGAGACATGTCATGTAGTTTTATTTTCATTGTTTGGTCGAGCAGTTAAACATGTGTTTGATGTTTTTACTTCTTACTTTTCACAACAGAGTTCCATGATGTGTGATATATTATAATACAATATTTATTGTGCTACTCTAATGCGATGCGAGGTGACAATCAGCCAAAGGTCATGATCTTGTTTTCATCATTGAAAAGATTAACACTCTTGTTATTTTTTAACTATATCAAGTTTTTTGATGTGTTTCAATAGCCTTTATGTTTTCTATTGCATACTTTTGACAAAGGAACGAATGTGTTTTTGGGCATGCCACTTTTTGTTGTAGCGATTACATAATATCTTTAGCTGAAATAAATAAAATTGAGTTACATCCAATTACTTTGTGAGACACTGCGTACTCACCCAGGGTGGCCTAGTGGTAGTGCTTTTGATTATCAACCATGAGGTTGGTGGTTCGAGTCCTGCCTAATACCAATCTGACAAAAGCTTTCAGCGCTATCAACCCCAAATTGCTGGGTCTTTAACATTCTTCGACAAGCCTAACTGTTTGAGTATTTGTTATTTGTGAACTCAGTTTAACAATGATATTCAGTTTGTTTACTTCTTAATTTACCTCCTAACACCATACTTTTCACTGTTGAATGTTGCATTTTCTCAAATAGGCAGTAGAAATAGCCTATAAATTCTCTCTCCGTTCAGTCAGACAAAGAACACTGTTTGCCCTCTCATAGAAGTTGCCATAATTTTTAAGCTACACTATCTGATCAATAATATGTGGAACAATATTTGCTTTATCTACATAAACTAGAAGTAGTTTGGTAACCCAATGGAATAGTCTCAAAATATGTCAACTACATTCACTCCTGCTTCCTTGATATTTGAACACTTGAAAAAATGACTGAAGCAGGCGGTTACTTGATCACTTCTTTCTTAAAGAAGTAATAGAACAAAAATCGCAGCTCTCAATAAAAACTTGTAAAATAACTACAGTTAGGCATCATTACTACTAGTACGCTTGTCAGTCTCGTGTACTGTGAGAGATTGTCATGAGTAATCAGTGCATGCATAATTATCAATGCAATATGCAATATTATGCAATATTAAGGCAACTGAATGGTGTAGTGATGCAAGCTTGCTTATGAATCTGAAGCCATGGGTTCGATTCCTGTGCTAGGGAATTGTTTTCCTCATTCCTGTAGCATGGCTTAGGGCTTATGTATATTTATATAAACATATCTAAGCCCTACTTGCATAAATATATTTACATCTATTTATATAGGTATATATTTTTTTGTTTTCTGGCTTTTGTAATTCTGCACTTCTGTGTGTTCAGCTATAGCTATTAAAATATTGGAGTGAAAAATTCACATCGCAGGAGATTTGATCTCAGACCATTTCAACCACCAATCCAATCTTTTACCAATTAGGCCACATTAGCTTCATGAATTCACTAGGCAATATATGTCGGTTTCCAGGTGAAAATACCCATAAAATTATGCTACCACTCTCTGTTACAGCACAAAATCATGGAGAGCAGTAGCGTAATACTATGAACGCTCAACCGTGAGAGCAAGCAGTAGCTGTTACTAGTAAACTTGCTCAAATTAGCCATTGGCAATGTGCCAGACTAATGGCAAGTTGCAGACAACTACATTAACTCTCCTTGCTTATAAGCTGATTTTTAATAATCGTGCAATGCCGGGCATCCCGCTAGTAGACATATATACAGTGAAACTCGGATAGCTCGCCCTCGGATACTCGAACACATGGTTAACTCGAACAGATTTGTTTGGCCCGTTCTCACGCAATGATAAATTGCTTTAGATAACTTGCCCTTAACTTTGTTAACTCAAACAGTTTTTGGCCCAATGGCTACTAAGATGGTTGTTATCGTTTTAGAATATCACTTTATTCCAAGCCATAGAGATAAACATCAACTTTTAGTAACTTTTAGGTGTCATTATTATCTCCATCGGCAAAATGTTTTCGTTAACGGCTTTTCTAAAGGATTGCAAAGGATCAAATGTTACCAAACATCCGCTTGGAGTTAGCCTTTCGAAAGCGAGGAGAAGCGAGGTAACCTTCAGATAAACTTAAAGAAAAATTGGCAAAATTGGTTTTTGTTAAAACGCTCGAAAGAAAAAGATGTATTTTTTTACTGAGCGTTGCAACCGCAATCAAGTTTTGCCTATTTTAATCTGAAAACGTCCTGGCAGTCATATCACCTAATACAAACAAAAAATCACAAGTAATAGGAAAGTATTTATACTTTCTGATAAAAATTGTTACAACATTACATGAGAGGCCCCTTATCTTGCAACGAGCAATCAATGCTTTTGATTTATATATAGTTTTTATATGTACTGATAAATACATGCACTTGTGACAGTGTTCTCATAACTTGAACGCTATGATAACTCGAAAATTTTCTCTTGGTCCCGTGAAGGTCGAGCTAGCCGAGTTTTACTGTATATATATATATATATATATATATATATATATATATATATGACAATTAATCAGTTCATTGAAACTCTGGTAGCTTTAGCTTAAAAATTATATGTAGTAGACGCTCCTATAAGACATACCTCTTATAACGTTAATTGCAGACAACCTAAATAAGTTATGTGAAAATTTTGCATCGTACTACGTGTGATGGATTTGCTAAGCTCAGCTTTCCTAGTACCTATATATGCATCGAGCTATCTTAGGATTACCTTAGTAATACGCAAGCTAGCTTTCATGAAGAGCCAATGGACTAAAACACAACTCCAGAGATAAGCAGCGGTAAATCAGTGTTTCACAGGAGAGAGAAAAAAGTGCTATGAGAGAAAAACCCTAGCGCAAGGAGAATGAAGAGCACAGAGCGAAGAACTACAAAGCCAAGAACTACAAGACAAAAAATTACATTCTTTGGCAATGCAATGAATAACGTGGTAACATTAATTTAGCGCTGAGAGCATCTTTGTGTATATCTTTGACCTTCTTTGACAAGTGTAACTGTTTAAGTATTTATTATTTGTGAACTCATTTTACGCTTGATTGCATTGAGTTGTACTTGAATGTTCTGCTTTCTCATGCTTATAGAGCTTCTGTAAATAAAGGGCCATACCTATTCACCAGTTACCTTGCTTGTAACAACTACAGTTGTGTATGCGTATTATACTCACTTAGTGTAAAACAACTTGGTCGCAAAAGACTAGTCAACGTTAACTTCCACGACGTACATAAAAAATTTCATATAACGTAAAATGTCAAGCCGGGTGAGTTCTCATGTTTGATTTGAATTTTAATCCATCTCGCCTCACTTGCGAAAACAAAACTGCCGTGCATATAGCTCTATATATATTATATAACTTTTGCGACACTCTAGTCTATTGTGATAGATCATCAGATGCGTCGAAAAAACAGAGAATAAGATGCGTCGCTGTTCATAAATGCAAAACTGATCGATCGGTGATCTACTAATCTGAATTTCACGCGTTGGAGTATCGTTCAAAATTCTTTTGTATCCTAACATTGACCCTTGGATACAGATAGACGGCGAACAGGTAGTACCGCTTTTTATAGTGAAAATACTTTGTTTTGTTTTATTACATTCCTATAAAATAATTTTTATTTGTTTTACTTTGACAAATAGACATCATTGTTTAGAAAGATAAGCGAATTGCTGTAAATGATCGTTGAAGATTTGCGCTCCCCATCAACTTCATAAAAAACTTACCGCAATCAGTGTCTATAAAACTAGTAAGATTGATCAGAACGAGGAGAAAAGTTGTCAACGCAAACCAATAATACTTCAATTAAATTAAATTAAAAGTATTAAGTCAAGTTTTTCCATTGTGCATGACCAAAGTGGTGAGTTTGGAAAGATCTTGGCACATAGTAAGCAATTTACATGTACATGTATTTTTCAACTGTTCTTATAATGTGAAATGCCTATAGCGTAAACACTTCCGGAATGAATCATTTACGTTGTAGGAAGGTCTACTGTACGATATAATTACAATATTAGTACAATACATAAAGATATATATATATATAGCAGTGATGACAAAAGATTGTAAAAACCACAAAGGAACAAAACATAATGAAATCTGCATTACTACATTAAAAATAGCAAACGAATAGCTTGCAGCTTTAAAAGGAAAAAACTATCTAATTAATACGTAGATGTTTACCTTGTCCTAGTTTTAAGAGCTCTATTAGTAGCAATATTCCGTTGTGTAAATATGTCATCTGTCTGATGTAGACTGATATTGCTAAAGGTTAAAGGTCAAATGAATAACTAATTAAACCTGCATTATGTTTTCTATGTAAATGCAGACTGCTACGTTTACAACCCGAAGCCAATAGACTGACAAAAACAAAAAGAAACCCATCGCTATATTTTCTGCTACGAAACACTAACATAATAAAACCAAGAAGCATATAATTGTTTTACTACACCTGCGTAGCATTCATCTTGGCATAACTTACTCCTCGTTAGTTTTCAGGTTTGTCAGATAAACACAGAGATGCTAGCGAGGCTGCAACAAACTTTGTTAGAGTGTGATGGCTCATAAGGATAATCATGACCAATAATTGGAGGCCCTTGGGCTCTATGAACTTTCAGTATTTCTGAATCTCTACTGTCTAAAATACTAAATGGAATTGGCCCTGTTTAGGGGCAGACAATTTCCTTTCCTAGTGGTTATTTAATCTTATTGTCTTACGAGTCTACGTTAAAGATTCAGTAGCAATAACCAAATAATAAGACCACAATTAGGATCAAGACAAGTCAAATTATTAGTAAACACCATAAGAATATAAGGGTTATCTTACCACAGTTAACACAATGATTAAGATCGAGAAAACTTAAATTATTATTAGTCACCATATACATATAAAAGTTAGCTTACCAGAGTTATCGTTATTACAAAAGATCTTAAAGAAAAGTCTTTAAATACCAAATTACCGAACCACAGCATATAGTAAAAGAGTAAATCAATGCCCTTTTTGTCAAAAGAAAACCGTTTCCTAGCTCTGCCAATTCGAAAGTGAATTTTGATCCTAATCACAACAAATTGCTCCTAGCTTTTGCGAGACTTTCTTTAAAAAGCTAGCCTTAGTGAAAAAAGCAGACTACTGCGGGGACAGGGCAACTAACCAGTAATTGTGACTTCACGGCCAGCAAGCTACAAAATCAAATCTCACTGACTCGCTAAATTCGGAAGTCCATAACAATACTCAAACAGACTATCGGGCATATCAAACCACCAACTTCATAGCTACACCCATAAACAAAAGCCATTCAACACACCAGACATAAACCACTTGCCTGTCCTGATGTATATCTAAAACACCCTTTCATCATAAAAAATTCTTTTTAAAATACTGTTGAATTCCCTTGGCAATGTTATATTTTATTTTATTTATTTTTTCACATGACCTGATTTGCTTTTGTCGACAGTCGCTAGTAAAATGCAGTTGAGATCACATCAAATTACTTGTTTTATTCATTTTTATTAAAACGTTTCACCACTATTTAAAATAGCGGAAATAAATTGAAAAATGTTTCTCTCATTGAACATAGCTCACATATTATATGGTATGTAAATAGCAAAACGATACACCATAAAGTATAGCAACGATCAGCAAAAAAATCCTATTCAGCTATGCATGCATCATGTACTTATTAAGCAAAAATACAGCATATGCAAAAACTAACATAATCATAAAATATAGTGGCTGCCTATAGGCGAGATTACAAGCCAATAGCATCTAGTTTCTAAAGTCATCATCTTGAGTAAAGGTGTCACCTCATCTCTACCGGGGTGTAAGAGCCTGACTCCGTAGGGTAATTGCTCTTTGAACGAAATCCAAAGTTGCAGACGCATATGGTGTGCATCAGAGTGATAAGCTAACAAAGATATCAAAATGGGTGTCAGTTTATGTTACGGCATGGTTGCTGACGTTAAGAAAAACAAGCCATTTTAATTGCTCCAATAATATTAAGAGAATTGCGACGGCCAATCAAAAATGTCTTTTAATTTTGCTGCACGGTGACGGCTGCTCCTATTATGTTATCGATTAAAATTAGCAAAATAGATTAACTTTTCAGAAAAGTTTCACAATGCCACAAAAATTTAAAGTTTGGAGTTGTCGTAGCTTGACTTGACAATTAAACCTGGTGAATCATGTATACTAGATTCAAAGAGCAGAAATTTTAAATAAAAAGTACTGTTTAAACTAACGTCTTTTGATTAGCCAAATAACTGCCACGCAAAAATTTTTTAGGATAAACGATTTATCCTAAAATATATATTTTAAAGTAATCAATGTTAATTTCAAGGAAGGAATTCAAGAAAATTATTTACTTTTTGCAACTTTCTCCTAAACTTGGAGACCCTGTCTAATATTTTTCTGTTTTAAAAGATTAACCGATTTTTAGCTGAAGCATAAAAATTGACGGAAAGTCATAATAATTTAGGGAAGAATTTGAAATCTGTTACAATTTTTTAAGAAATAATTCACTTTTGGCAGGTTAAAAAGACTAACAGAGTTGCAGCTAAAGCAAAAAAATTGAAAATGAAAATTATGCAAATAAAATCATAACAAAAAATATTTCCTCAATTTTTGTCTTTCCTCCATTTTTAGGCATGTATTTTTATGGTTAAATAGCAGAAAGCTGGTATTTATCATTTTAGAATCTGCTTCACACTTTTAAAAATATCATTTTTGGCTGCATCAGACCTTACGAAATTCATAACATGCTTTATTTATATCAAATAGAATTCAGAGCAAAGCCTGAATTCAATACAGTTACGAACAGCCATGAAGATTGCACCTAAAGGTTTATTCAGCAATGAAGATAACTCCAACTTACAAATTTTGAGCATTGGAATTAGAAATTTTTTAAATAAATAATTAACCAATTTTTACTTCTGACACAAAATTGCTGAAAGAAAAATAAAATCAAAATATAAATATTTTTTAATTTTTCTTCATCTTTTTTGACTTGAAAATTTTGAGATCAGGAAAATTTGCACCCAAAATGTGAAAAACCGACAACAAAAACGTATACTGTCTACATGCAACATAAAGTTTGAGTTCTCTTTGCACCAGTTTATTTTTTGTCATTTCGCCTGGCAACCAATGCTGTTGAAATAAAAGGCCATCAACACATTTTATCAACTAAAACTGCCTTGCTTCCAAGATAGTTACCTATTGCTGACACTTGCAATGTTAAACAAGGATGATAACTACAACTTAGAAACTTTGAGCATTAGATATAGGAAACTTTATCAAATAAACATTTAAGAACTGCTCACTTTTGACACATAATATTATACTCACTAAAATAAGCATCTTGACTCCCATGACTACCGCTAGCCATATGTCATCAAGAGTAACATATGTAGAATGTATTGTCTTCCCACAGCCCTATAAATTGTTTAGTTTGTAATAAAATTAAATAGATATATAGGCTAGCAAAATGTGGAAGTAATTTTTTAACAGTTATACAGTAATTTCCGTACTGTTATGAAACTTAACAGTTTGAAGTATGTATCTTGACTTCTGCAGCAACAAATAACAGAACTTCATACATGACAACATGACATGATATTGTCATACATAACATATTCATAGAAAATAATATGAAGATCTTTTATGAACATGCTATGTATTAGAAAAATGTTAGATAAAAACATTTTTCTTCTAGTATGAAGGCTGTTTTCAACAATAATAAGCCATGTTTGGTTTTTTGTTAGGTGAATGCTGGCATTGCATGGATAATAAGAACAGAAAATTTACTTTTTCAATGTACTTATCATAGACCTATTAACTATACTAGTTATAGTATAGTTAATAGGTCTACAGTACTTGTAATTAACATATACAACATCTACCATTCTAACTTTTAACTGAAGGTGATCTTTTAATTCTCTGTACAGTGTTATTTCTGTGTAATTCATTCTGTCCCACTGTAGTGCCTACTAGAGATCCATACTGATTATTAACCATTGAGTTGAAACATTTTTCTTCAAGATTTGACAAACATTATTTTTTGGTATGGCTTTACACATGACAATAGCTAAAGTGGTAACTGTGAAGCCATGAAAGATTGGCAGGTGTAGCAAGAATGTGCGCAAGTTATTTTATGGTTTATTCAATTAGACAGCGTAGTATATTTAATAGATGCCAGTCTGCAAAGCTGGAAGTTCCAAGTTAAACTCCTGGGTGCTGCAGATTGATTTTTCTTATCTTCTATCTTAAATCTTATCACTATAACTGAACACACAGACAGGCAGACAGAATACAAACACACGCTGATAATTATATATATAAACTAGAGCTTTGAGTTCAGGTCAAAACTCAACAGAACAAATAATGCACTGCAAAACTGCTTTAAAAACTTAGTGTGATGCATTTCAATGCATACCTGAAAAATTGCTACCTGTTCCAATGTCTACCTCAGATCATCTTTGGATAAAATCCTTTTAACATAACTTTAGGCAAACGCTTTTCTTAATGAACAAAGTAATTTCTGATTTCTCAAAACATTTAATTTATTTAAGTGGAGAGAAAACCTGGTAGAAATAAAAAACAAACGTTAAAACAGTTTATATTATGCAAATAGGAACATTTTATTAAAGCTGTTGTAAGTTAACATAAGTCTCAACTTCTGTTCTTATCAATCACTTTAATTGCAAACCTACTTATTGGTAAACCTCCAGTTAAATACATTTGTCTTTTAGGTAAACTAACTAGAAATGTAAAATATAATATTAATAAATACTAAACTATAAATACATGTAATTTCTAACTGATTATTACGTTATTGAAGTGATTTTTATGTAGAATTAAAGTTTCAAGTATTATATTTTTATACAATACAATTGATTTAATACCACATCTAAAATATATTCGGCTGTCTGTCTACCTGTTTGCTTTTTCTGTCACAGAGCACTGAGAATAAAAATCGTCCCAACTGATCTGAGGCAAAGTGACCGATTAACTCAGTTGGTTAGAGAGTTAATCCAATAAGCAGAATGTCATAGGTTCAAACTCCATTTTGGTCAACATTTTAATTATCTCATTAGTTGCATGTACAAGATTGTGTGTTAACATAAATTCTGGCACAACCAAAACAACTGCAAGTAGATAAAAATTGAATTTTGGGTACTATGAAGCACTACTAGTACTAGAAGTAGTACTGAAGTACTACAGCAAAAAAACTGTGAGTGGTCGAGCCCCTAACAAGTGCAGACAACTCCTTGAAGATAAACAATAGATATATTGACCTAGTACATAATTGCTTACTGTATTAATCTTTTTACCGCAAGGTGGAATTGAGGCTACAATCTCTCCTTGCCAGTTTTTAGCTGCCTCAAAATCTTTTCCACTGAAGATTCCACAACAATCGACCTGAACAGTTTGAATGTTTATAGATTATCAGAGCGATAAGATTACATTATAATAGATTAGAGTGATAGAATATAACAAGTGTTAAATTAATATAAATATATTAATGTAAATAATAAATATAATAACAAATAGTATAATATAAACCATATAATAATGTAAATAATAAATATAATAAAAAATAATATAATATAATAAATATAATAGTGTAAATAATAAATATAATAACAAATGATATAATATAATAAATATAATAATGTAAATAATGTAAATAATAAATATAATAACAAATAGTATAATATAATAATAAATAATAAATGACAATCATAAATAACGTTATAATACTATAAGCATAAATAAAGAATAGATTATAATAAGTGATATATAAATATAAAAATATAAATAACAAATACCATAATAAATTATAATATGATATAATAAATACAATAATGAGAAATACTAAATAACATAATGATTTAAATATAAAAAGTGATAAGTTACAAGTGTATAAAGAGATCAAAACAAAAAATGAGTAAATAGATGGGAGCGAGAAACAAATTTGAATAATATCCTCTTATTGAAAACCTGCAGAAAACACTCAAAAATGCCTCTCAAAGCGTGAAACAACCGTAAAAACGACCTTAATTCTAAAATTCTTGTCTAACACCTTTTTCAGATTAAAAATTTTTTTAAAAATTTTTAAATTTAGGCTGTTTAAAAAGTTGATGTCTTGGAACAAATTAAAAGGTTTTCACAATAACTTAAAGCCAAAACGAAGTAAAAACCCAACAGACTAAATAAAAGTAAGAAACACATTTCAATAGGATAAGCAGAATGACAGAAAGCACTAAAAATATTTAACTTGCTGTAAAAATTTGACAAATAGTTTTATCCATATTTTTTCTTGAGCAGCATTTTATACTGATTGACAATTAAAATTTTGTAAAAATTAAATAGAGCTTTCAAAGTAAGGCCGAGTTAAAACTGAATCAAAAATAATGCGGTCTTGCTGCAGCAATTATCAAAACACAGTACAGCAACTTTACACATTGAGATACGAGCTCATTTGTCAATTCACTCATATCTCAAATCAATTCTATCTATATAAAATTACTAAATGCAAATTAATCCGTTCCTACCTTTTACAAAACATCTAAAACAAAATATTACAATCAAAAACATGTTTTTGATCACTCTAATTTATCACTATAAAATTGAGTTGAAAAGCCTGCGGTCTATCGGTAGCAAATTTAAGTGCAGTAGTCTATCACACACAATATTCAATCTCTCAATTAACAGAATGAAGATTCTGTTTGCATTTTGCTGTTTATAATAATATAATTATAATATAATGGCTAACTACCTTTTCTCCAAAAAGGTTCCAAGCATCAGTAATGTTGTCAAAGTCAGGGTGACCATACCTCTCGACGATGCTTTGGTTAAGAGATACTTCTACTGTTGAGTTTATCTACAACAAAAATAAAACTAGCAACAGATTGAACTATATGAACTGAACATTGACCTGAAGGTAAAAAATTAGGCTGAATAGAGAACCTTAGTGTTGTAGGTTCAAATCCCGGTGCAATGCAATTTTTTTTAACCTCCAATCTTTGCTTCAAACAAATTGCAAAAATACTTATGGCATGAAAACTAATAAATCACATTTTTTTGTAAATGGACACACAGACACAATAAAAAAACTGTGTCAGTGCGTCCGATGCAGTTTTGTCATTTGTGTCGGACGAACAAATAAGTTTTTACATTTTTTGGCTAATTATGACCAAGTATCGCATGTAGATGTCCATTACATATAGCTGGCAATAGAAATATAGCTATACAATACCTATCTTAAGATTTTGCAAGCTATTTTGACATTTCAATATTTGATATAGGACTATAGGTTATTAAAGAATGCATGCTTAGGAAACAGAGAATAGCTTTTATGATGGAAAATTAAAAGCTACCAGTTCAAAGGTCATCCAGCATTATAACAAAAATTTTATTGTTAACACAAATAGTCAAACTTAGTTACTAAGGGTAACAAAAAGTAGTAAACAAGGTTTCTGGTACTCATGAATAAATGAATTTTGTAATCTGAAGATAGTCTGCGTATGCATAACGTGCAATAATTAATCTCACACATTATAAACTCCTTGCTAGAAATAAATGGCGCATTATTGAGCTTAAAACCAAACCAGCCACAATCCTTAGCAATGGTACATTGTTTACCACTCTTTGCAATTTAGTCCTACATGAAAGAAAGATGAATATCTATTTGAATTGAGTATCGAGTGAGTTGTTAGTGGCAAGTTAGTTGCTACAAAACTGCATTAGGCTGCAATTTTTGTCCTTTGCCCAAACTTTTTTGCTATGAAAAGAGCCGTGTCTATGCTTTTTTTCAAAGCCATGCTAACAGCATTAAGAAAAAAACGCCTCAAACAGGAGTTAAACTCACATGCTTCATTTTACTGGCCAGCACACATACCCCACACACCACTCATCCACTTTGCCATAGCAAGGGATATTTATTCACATACTGATGACGAGATTTCACTGGTCTGTAAAGCAGACTAGTTGACATAAAATTACACAATTCTTTCGTTTTTTTTAATAAAATCTTATTAATTTGTTCTAAAATTTGCTTAAAGTAATTATGAAAAGTGACAACTCTAAATAAAGCCATTCTTGTTTGATTCTTTCTATAATTTACAGCTGTAAATTTGGATATGGAGAAAGACAACAGTAACTTTTGCTAATTCTAAAACCAAGTAGCTTACAGTGTATATTTAATGAGATTAATTTTATTCTAATTCATATGTAATAAATGATAACATGACTAATAAAAAATAAGTAAATTAAATAAAGAGAAACAGTTTTAGATATTCTTAGTATACCATAGAAAGTGCTACTCTGAATTTATTTTAATATGCTCACAAACTGGTATATGAAGAAATAATTTAGAAAATGAAGATACTTTGCTTGATATATTTTATCATGGTAAAACAATTAAAATTTGAATTATTAATTTAGGAAAATGATCTAAAGAAAATGGAATCTTGTAAAAAAGGCTTAAAGTTTTGATAAAATATACTTAAAACTTTAAATATTAATAAAGATTGTAAAAATTTAATATTGCATTTTTGTGTTAAAACATTTTTTTAGATTAGTTTAAAAAATGTTTTATTATAAACAATCAAATGAGTCAAAAAGGAACTAGCTTATGTTTTGCAGCAAAAATTTTTTGTGAAACTGAAGTGATTCGTGAGTTACATAATAACTTAGAACACGAGTTTCTGTTTGAATGTTTAAATTAGCAATTCATCTGACTAGTCTTCCTATCAATATGCCCTTAATGCAAAAAAATAAAAAAGAATTTTGTTTTCAGATTTACTGAAGAAAAAAGATAAAAACAGGAAAGTTTAGATAGACAGATATTGAGGAACTGTGAGAATTTTCAAAATTTTACACATTTTTTTATTGTCAGCTAGCCTTGTTAGTACTTCTCTAAGACAGCAAGCCTTAATTGCTGACAATATAAAGGTAAATATTGTTTGACCACTTTGACTTCAGAATAGAAAGTTTGAAACCAGATAAATCAACAGCATAGTTTTACAGCAGTTCATGACACCAGCTCAATTATAATTTGAGACTTGACGTACAAGAAGATATTACAAATAACTTTTAGATGTTTCTTATTCATGTCATGCTGCTTAAAGGAATATGAAATTATTCAAACTCACTGATTTTACAGCCTCCATTCTAAAAGCAAGGCCAGCTGCGTCACCTAACAGCGCCAAAATCATTAGAAGGGTACCCTGCAATAAGTAACATATTTTTTGCTGTCACAAGAACAAAGACATGACACTAAGTATAGCCTAAGAAAAATCTTGCACGCAGTGACAATGTATACGCATTAAACAAAGCTTGTATCTTGCATGGGTCAATGTATAAGCTATAAGAATAGCTTGCGCTTGGTTTGCCTCAGTGTATAGCCTATGAACGGAGCCAAACAATATGGCTTGACACAGTGTATAGATGATGAACGCGGTTTTACACGGCATTAATGGTGTATAAACTATGAAATGAGACATTCTATATGCAGCGTTTCTATAAGATTTCAGTGATTCTATGACATTCTATTATTAGTGCTTGTAATGTATGTGGTAGGGACAATGTATAGACTAAGAAATGAGCTCGCATGTCACATAATACTTTGATTAGACTATAAAAATTGCTCGAATGTTGTATGAACCATTATCTAAACTTAGACCAGGGTCTTTATCTTGCTTGAGACAATGTTTATCCAATGAGAAGGAAGTGTATTTGGCTTGAGACAATAACTAGGCTATAAACAGAGCTTTTACTATATTAAAGCAGTGGCTGCACTATGAACATCGCTTGTGGTATACGACAAAGTATTGACTAAAAACTGAGTCTTTATCTTGTATAAAACAATGTGTAGGCCATAGAAGAGCTTGTGTGAGCCATAAGACAAAGTATAGACCATGAACACAGCCTGTATGTGACAAGAAACTATATATACTTATGAACAGAGTTTGTATGTGGCAAGAGACATTGTATAGACTATAATAAATGACCTTACAAAAAAATCTTAGACAATTTTATCAGAAATTACAGGTTTGTTTCTATTAGTTGCATCTGCGTTGATGTTTGAGTTGATTTAAATAACAGGATGTTGCAACATTAAAACCAACAAAACCTGATCATGATTAGAATGCTTAGAAAGAAAATATGTGCCAGAATAATGTCACTAGTTGGGCGTCTGCCTGTTTCGCTCGATATTGTTATTGGCTAAAGACTGATTCGCATTATATCGCCGTATCTTGGCGTTAATGCCAAAATCCTTTGGTGATCGTCGCTGATAATAATGTTCACACTATCATAAATTCACGCTATTGTTTGCTTTCATTTTCACTTTTTAAAAAAATTTTTTCTTAAAAAAAACTTTGTTCTTGCTGCAAAACTTATACTCAAAACAAATACTTATCCTCCAGCAATTATTACAAACGGAAATATAGAAAAGACTATCAGCGAAAGGGAATCACCCTTGCCGAAATGGTGCACATTATAAAAGCTGTCGGCAATGCTCTTCCGAGCTAACGCAAAGTTTGACAGCTGTAAACTTTTCTGACGTATCCGAAATTCTTCATCAACGCCTTATGTTCACTGTGCACATAGTCGATGATGAACCTTGAGGGGACAACAATGATATAGTGTGAACCAGCCTTTATGCATTTGATTAGCAGCGTTCCGCATCTCTACTCTGTCAGTCTCTTTGCCAAAAGTGCAACTATAAACATCCTAGTCAAACTTTTGTTTGAAGCTGAGCATTTTAGCCGTGATCAAATTTTGTTGGTTTAAATCTTGAAACATCCCAGCGGTCAGATAACCTCAAACATCAAAAACAATCACAAATCATAGAAAAATACCGAAATTTTCTGATACTAATCTAATCTACTGAAATTCTGTGTAAGTTCAGTGCATTTAATGGGCAAGAATCAACACCTACACTATAAACATGACTTTGCTCGTGTTATGAGATAAAGGGTTAGCTATGAGCTATAAGATAATGTATTCAGCTAGACTTTAAACAGATCCAAGATAGCAAAACTTATGCTGTTCACTGAAGTGGCACCCGACAAAATTTATGCATAAATTCTTTGTTTAGTAGTTGTTCTGACAACCAACCAATCAGGTTTAAGCTGCAAGCTAGCCGCAAAAGCTAATGCAGCTGAACTATTTGGTTGCGGTTTAGTTGCTAGCTTAACTTAGTCCTGCTAGACCACATCTTGCCAAAACAAACCTGAATGCTAGAAAAAGATAATTTAACACAAGAGCAGCTGAAATTTGATATCGCCAATAGATAAACCTTTAACTTCTGACAAAAACCGACTGTGAAAGCATGAAGCTATCATTATTTAAGTTCCAACATGATTTTTGTCTAAACTGTATTTGCTGTGAAAGCAATGAGTCACTATAGATACTCACAAAAGAGGTAGGAGTACCACACGCTCTATGCAGATCAGGATATCATTTGTTATGATAATAGTAGTCAGGCAAAAATAGATGAGCCATATTGTGTAGACCAGCCATGATTCAGCGGTTAGTATGCTTGCATATAATCAACAGGTCAAAGTGTCGAATCACAGAAAAACTATTGGTGGTGTTAGCAAGAAAATCTAGCCACCATTTATCCTGTGCAAACCCCATGAGCAGATGGTCACAGTGTATTTAGTTTTAGGATAAATCTAGTTTGGAATAAATGGCCATGCGGCAGAGAAGGCATAAATCTTGATACTGAAACTAAAGAAAAGTGCTTTATTACATTTCAATGAAAGGAATGTGACTCAAACCTTGTAATTTTTAGCAACATGTAATGCTTGGCTAATTAGATTTTTTATGAACTTTTAAAAAGAATTAAACTTGGAACAGAAGCTAGTTAGTTTTTTTACCCATGTAGGCAATAGATCTATCAACACTGTTCAAATAGTCATTGAATAACATTCATGCTGTTATATAACAATATTCTAATTCAAGTTGTCATGAAGTTACTCAAGCTCAACACTTTATTTTGCTAATTAAAACCTTCATAGGCACTGACTATTACTCACTGGCCACCAACTAGTAATTACTTAGTAACTTACTGATTAGTAACCAATTAGTAACTAACTAACTAATTAACTAACTAGCTAACTAACTAACTAACTAACTAACTAGTAACTAACTGACTAGTAACTAACTGACTAGTAACTAACTGACTAGTAACTAATTAGTAATTATCACTTCAACTCTACTAAGTAACAATCATAAATACAAAAGAAACTAAAGCTGTATGATAGAAACAAACATTCAACCTGCTTTTTAACACTATATCATAAAATTGTAAAACGTTATACTGTCTAAAATAAATAGCAATACAACATAAAATTAGCTCACCTTCTAATAGGGCTACATGCGCACATCTAAAAAAAAGTACTGTTAACTGACCTGCTTGTTTGTAGGGAAAACAATCAAAAGTTTATGTAAATTTCTTTGATGAAGCTATAAATAATTATTTTTGCAGTAAGCTCCGCTTAGTAGTTGTAAAGCTGTATGAGAAAATGAAATAAGATGATTTATTGATTAACTTATAGATTTACTAACCAACTTTCGAAATTGTAAAAGCATTGTAAGTGTATGCTCACCAAACCCAGTAGACATCTGGACTTTCTGCTGGCTGATATCATATGAATAATTGCGGCTATAAAGACAAGGGCTCCGAGTCCGAGACAAGCGTACCATGTATACTGAAAAGACAAAAAGATGGGATGGAAAAAGACATTGTGAGTATCTGTGTTCGTCATCTCGCTCAAAACTTTGAGTTAACATTTTGTATTGATGCATACGTTAATCAGATATAACGATAAATATGCTTAATGCAAATCTTGTGAATTTACATGGTGTCAGTGACTAGGTAAGCTTATGAATTCTATACACATAGTCTAGACAGGATATGAGTGGTCAACTTTAAATTGTCCTGTAAGAGCTATAATGGCGTATGCAATGAATTCCTGTTTAGTTTAGGTTGTATTCATAAATGGAGAGTTATCTCCCTACACTTCTTTTTGCATTCGTTAACTCATACCGTCATTATTCTATAAAACACCCCTGAATGAATCCGGTAAAACATTTTTTGCCCATACCGAATAACTAAAAACATTGAATTGCTTATACCGTAAGTATTTCAGGCTAGAGCATTTATCTACGGTCAAAGAAGTCCATTATTGCATAACATTGTGAAAAATCAATAAAACAAAAACTACTGTAATTCTCGTAAGAAGTGAAGGTGACAAAATTGAAACCTGGAGGCTTTGCATCTACCCAATCACATACCACTATGCATTAAGAATACCCAATCACATATCTTTATGAATAAGGATTACCCAATCACATACATCTAGGCCTAAAAATACTTAAACACATTCCTCTATACACAATTCTATATATATTTGTCATCTGTCGTTGTTTATGTCCAGCTATAGAGCTATTTAAAATCTTGGAATAAAAAATCCGTACCAAAGAAGATTTGATCTTGGACCCTACTGCTCACTAGTACAATGTCCAACACCCAACCCCGACGCCCTACCCATTAGGCTACAGAAATTGCGTTGTTTAATTGCCGATATACGCCGTAATATGGAATCAAATATCCAACGTCTTTGCATACCACGCAGGGTGATTGCATCAGGAAGTGGTTATCATTAGTTACCTTACTAAAATTTTTCATTGGCAATCTGCCAGGCTAATAGCAAGTGGCAGACAACTCGCATTACTTCTCATTGTTTATAAGCTGATTTTTAATGCCCGGGCAACGCCGGAAAGCACAGCTAGTATGCATATATATTATGCATATTAAAAGTTGAGTTTTGTTCAGTTTTCATTCTTACTAATTCTATCAGCTGTTTTAAGCTCTGTTCACACCAGTCTATATGCATTTACATCTAAAAGATTCTAATAGGAGTTATCGGCATAATTTTTCCTATTCACACCAGGATGAGTTTGGATCGAGAAAAGGAGATTTTCATCTCTATTGACAGGGTTAACTAACTTTAGCTGATATATTTTAGTGAGTTAAGATTTACATTTTGTCGACTGTTTTCTACAAAATTTCTGGGTTATGTTTTTAGCTAGTTTACCAATTGTTTTACACTGCTCAGTTCATCAATAATAATGGATATCTATAGGGAGGATGATATTTCAGTAACATACAGTGTAAACTGCTTCAGTTATTATAGCAACTGCATAATAATTGAAATGGTTGCTCTAATTATTATGCCATTGATATGGATAGCACTCTTCTAGGGTACAATTGCCCACATTTGAAGATATGACAATGAACACAAATATGAAAACCAATATGGTGCTGACTTTAAATGACAATATGTGATTCACTGTAAAAGTGATTTCATTGGTTACTCAAGTTAAATATCGGTCTAGAATCGCCCACCGATTGGGCACAGACCAATAAACTTTTTTTCATGGAAAAAATTGGTCTTGGCTCCTTTGCTTTTTCCATATGAGGCGATTCTCACCCATTTGGCTAAATCGTCCAAACAATCCACATAAAAGTGGCTGTTGTAAACAAATGTTTGAAAATGTGTAACTTTTGACGGATCATAAACTAGGTTAGGTCAACTGATCGATTTCGGTAATGTAAAGGAAGTCCAGCTAGTTGTTTCTGTTGAACTTCATAATCACAGTATAAATGTCTTGCTCAGCTAACTTCCATAATTATTTTATAATAATCTTTTTTTAGGTGTCTGTCATGAACACAATATCTGCACCTTTTTTGAGTTGACCTAGATAATGATAATATGATCACCTTGTTTAGTTGTACTATGTTGAGCTGTTCATAAAGTCCCTCTCCCTTCAGTTCTCTCAACAAATCAAAGAAGGCCTCAGGCTTACTCTCTGCTGAGTTATGGTCAACTATTTTGAACGCCATGAATCCCATAAGTGCGAGGGCATATAACTACAATGAAAATAGAAGTGGATGAATGGTTCATATGTCTTATTAATACCTATATTAATATACATATTAATAGGTATTAATATACTGATATATATATATATATATATATATTAGTATATTAATACCTATTCTATTAATATACCTTATTAATAGACACCCTGGAATTAGACTAGAAACGTATTATGAGGAAAGCAACCAAATTTTTGTAATTATACGTATACATGAAGTGCAAAAAAACCAAAGCGAAACTACAAAATAATTGATGGACTACGCAGCCAATTTTACTTGGCTGCGTAGTTTTGCTTTTAGAAACAATTTGCTGAGTTACATGTATTTCAGGCCTTGACTTTAAAGTGTTAAGGATGGTTGAGTAGAGGGTGTAACTTCATACCCACTATATATTAAAATGAATAGTTGTTTCACTACACATTATTCTATCATAAGATATTCTCAGGGTATATTATTTTTATATATAATAATATACCATTATATATAATAATATATGTTGTTATTATATATAATAACAACATATATTATTATATATAATTATGTATATTATTATATACATAATTATGCATATTATTACATAAAATAACATATATTGTCATATGTAATAATGCAAACTATTATATATAATAGTTTGCATTATTACATATGACAATTTATGTTATTTTATGTAATAATATACATTATATAAATAAGAAATATATTATTACATATAATACATATTATTATATATGTAAATATGTATTCATATATAATATATAACAATATATATAATAATATATCTTACATATATATTATTAAAATAATATACAATATATACAGTGCTGTCCAAAATTATGGCAACCCCTTTGTAAATTGTTGGTGGCAAGCATCTTTTGTCTCATATCTCATCTTAAACTTCTCTAAATCCTTACATCTATATATCATTTTGAAGCTAAATGTATGATCTTTCCATTTAGTTTAGTGAAAGTATTTGTTTCATTGTTTACAAAAAGTTAAAGAGCTTAATTTGCTTCTAATCTCTAAAATCACTGTAAACTTGTCACTCGCTTAATCACACCATCAAGGTCTTTTAAGTATTCTAATCTGCTCAATGTTGTACAGAATGTTGAATACATGGAAGAGATTTATCAACAATGCAAAAATATCTCAAAACTATCTCAAATCCATCCCAACAATGGCCAGTTGGCTATAAAAGTAGGCTCACAATGACCAGCGAAATCATTTTAAAATTCAATAACAACATGAGATTGACCATTGAGAAGAGAGCCGTAATCATTCACCTTCACCAGCAAGGGAAATCAAACAAGCAGATTTCTAAGGAGGTTCAATGTTCCATGAAAGGTGTTGCTGGCACTGTCAACATATGGAAGTCGACAGGCATGACAGATGATCGTAAAGGCAGAGAGAAAAAACAAAAGCTCTACCAGAAACAACCACAGTTTGGTTCGACTTTCACTTTCTGACAGAAAGAAAACCAGCACTGATCTGCGACGAGAATGGAGAGAGTCTACTAGAGTAAAAGCCTCATCCTCATTAGTGAGGAGAAAACTGATTGAAAATGGATTGAGAGGATGTAAGGCAAGACGAAAGCCACTGCCGTCAGAAAAGCAGAAAAAGAAACGTTTGGCATGGGCCAAGATTCACCACTCCTGGACCGAAGAATAGTGGCATAAAGTACTTTTCAGTGATGAATCAACCTTCACTCTACAGAATCACGCTGGAAATAATTATGTGAGGAGGAGACCAGGGGAAGAGTCTAAGCCATGGTGTATTTTGCCTACTGTGAAGCATCCCACATCTGTTATGGTGTGGGGGGTGCATGTCCGCAGCTGGAGTTGGTCGCCTGAAAATCGTTGAGGGAATCATGAATGCAAACAAATACATTCAAGTTCTGACAAGAGTCATGTTGCCATGTGCCAGAGAGATGTTTACTGATGATTGGATTTTTCAGGATGACAACGCTCCTTCTTATAGAGCAAAGAAAGTGAAGGAATGGGCAGATACCAAACAAGTTGAGTTTCTAAACTGGCCTGCACAATCTCCGGACCTCAATCGGATAAAAAATTTGTGGCAAAAAGTGGGCATGGAAATTAGCAAGCGCAAACCTACTAGCGAAAGCGAACTGATGAGAAGATTATTGAGGCCTGGCATCACATAGTAACACCTGAACCAACTCGAAAGCTGGTTGACAGCATGCCAAGGCGGTGTCGCGCTGTCATTAGAAATAAAGGTTGGCCAACAAAGTGCTAGACCTCAATTTTAAACTCAACGGCCATTTTCAGGGCCATCACTTGTGCAAAGAGTTCAGTTTGTAAGTTCTCAATTGAGCAATGTTCAATGCTAGACCAATTCGAGCACTTTCACTATAGCTACAAGTTTTCCACTATTAGGAATATATTTTAGTTATAAAAAGACAATTAGAATGTGCTAGAAATCAATTGCATCTTTGAATTGCCCACACATTTCTGAACACAATGATGTATAACGTTGCTTAGTTATCTTGATTTTAAGCACAAAAATTACCAATGGAACGTGATGCTTGTCATATTGTGCAGGGGGTTGCCATAATTTTGCACAGCTTTATATAATATATATCATACAGAATATTGTACATTATTATATATAGTTATATATATTATTATGTATAACATGTTATTATATATAATTGTATATTATTATATATAATAATATATTCACCAGGGTGCAGTTTGTGTTAAATCATGTAATTAAAAGAATATTGTGATAACTGGCTGGCTAGGACAATGACAAAGGTCTGAGTACATTGCCACACGAAACAGACTTGAAAGTTGGCCTTGCTCATTTCTAGTCAAAAGGCTATTGAACTTAAATAACCGAGCATAGACTTGTTTATCGAGTATTGATTGTCTCAGAGATGAAACTCTGTCACATGACATGATTAATGAGATCAGGTTAGTTGTGGTATCCATAAACTAGATGAATACAGATGATCTATTGATCTTGCTGTAGCTAGGTGGATTACTTCCAAGCTTTTAGAGTTTGAAATTTTATGTATACAAATTAATCGATGACAAACAAGCTAGCCCATTGCAAAAGAAGTGAGTAAGATGTTTATCTCTGACATTAATGCAAATTTATCCAGCCTAGGCTGCGGATTTGCGCTGGCCGGATCAGCCTCAGCCTAGCCAAATTTGCACTGCAACCATTGTTCTGGTGTTTGCTTAAAAACATTTCCATCACAACATCTCAATAGCTATTTTTTATCCAACTACAGTTGATGGAAGTTCTCAAAAATACGACGCACAGGATAATGTTTTTCACTAGATACAAAAATTTGTCAAAAGGTTTAAAATGAGATAGTCTGGGTAGCCAAAGTTTTAAATAGGATTTTTATAATTAGAGTAAATTCACAGCAATAAAATGCTTGTTCATAGGTAATAAAAGAGTTTGCAAGTATTGAAGGCAGTTAGCAAACTGTCTGAACTGATTGAGATTAGCACGAGTTAACCTCTGAACATAGTTTACTTCTGCGGAAAAATCAAAGAAACAAATTGAAAAATTATTAAAAAGCCGATAATGCACAATAATTGAGGAGACATCTACATGTACTCCAAATCTGAGCTAGTGTTGACAGAGAATAATATAAAACATGTTTGCACACACTGTTTGATATAATTATTTTACCAACAAGGAAATCTTCAAAAATGAACTTAAACAAAATTTCAGTTAATTTAATCAGAGAGTACCGGTATTTTTCTACCAATTGAAAATTAAAAAAAAATTGAGGTGATCTGACTACGAGGATGTTTCAAGAAGAAAATCAACAAAACTTGGTTGCAATCAAAATGCTCAGATTTAAGTAACTGTGTAATTATGGCACATACAGCTGCGCTTTGGCAAAGATATAATATAAACATAATATAAACATAATGACATAATATAAACATAATATAAACATACTGACATAATATAAACATGTAACAGCCAACGCAATAGCCAATAACAATGATGAGAAAGACAGACATCCGTGAAACTGGCGGTGTCATTTTGGCATGCTATTTTTCTTTTTGCGTTTTAACCACTATCAAGTTTTTTCAATATAAATCTTGAAACATCCTGGCAGTCATATCACCTCAAACATAAAAAACAATCCCTTGATAAAAAAATTCTAACGCTTTTTGATAAACCTACTAAAGTTTTGTGTAAGTTCCAATATATATTTATAAATAATAAAAAGTGTTACAGAGATAAATTGATTTGCAATCAACGTATCAAACACGGGATAGCTTTTACAAATTACTAAGTAAAATTGATTGATCAGTCAATATTCACTTGAAATAGGTTTTAGTGTCTGAGTGTTGTTTTAAAATTGTTCCTAACTGCCTTCTCTTCATTGTGCAAATTGGACCCTGTTAGTAAGTTTGTTTTTAAATAAATTGCTGTCATATCTTTTCTGTGAATATAAATATAAAACTCTCAAAGTTTGTGTGTCCTCTGTAACTCGGTGTGTCCAGCTATAGCTAATAAAATTTAGGAATAAAATGTTTGCTTCATGCTGGATTTGATCTCAGAACCTTTCGTTCGCCAGGTAAATATTTTACCAATTAAGCTACACAAGATGCATTGAATTTTGGGAGGCAACTACATTACCTGCCACCGTTTATAAGCTGTTTATTAATATCTGTACAATGCCAAGCATTCAGTTAGTTCAAAATAAATTAAGAAAAAATTGCAAGTGGTAAAAGTCTCAAGGCTGCTCAGTGATTGTGGTGTAAGATTTTTAAAAGTTGAATATATGAATAAACAGAAAAATTAGAGAAGTTTAAAGATGCTGACCATAGAAACACAACTCCAGAATATCAGCAGCACAGTGCAGATAACTCTGCAGAAGCCCATCTTGACAGTTGTTTACTCTCAACCTGCAAATACAGGAAACATAAGAGATGTATACTAACAAACAGGTAGGTTAATAGTGTTTCTGTAAGTCAGTGATGTTTAAATTTTTTAATCAAAGAATTGTGATGAAAGCCAGCAGAATCAGCGGATGAGTTAAAATTTGGACCAGCCGATCCAGCAATGTGAAGTTGATGATTGATGAATCGAAATACTTTTGTAGTAGACAGCAGTAGCCGTTTCAAAAAACTCAAAAACCATCTATTTTTGGCAGGATGACAAAAGAAACCACATGATAATGACAGTGTTTACGCTTTATTTGTAATGAAAGCAAATTGGCCTTTGGAAATGGATAAGTTTAACTACAATTACCCAAAATGTGTCATATTTGAAATAGTTTAAACGAGTAACAGTTTTTTGTTTTTTAATGTTTGAATTGTTTTACTCAACTATGCTAAATGATCAAAACGTTTAGGTTTTACAAGAAGCCAGACGAACATGTTCACGCTTTTAAAATAGTAAGCTCTGAGAGATAAAATGCCATAGAAACACAACCCGATACTTAATATTAAAACCCTGGGTAACGACATTCAACAAATGCTAGCTTAGGAATCTTTATGAAACTTATGAAGATAACATCTAAACAGCAGAAAGCATGTGGTTACTAGAGTCTGGTGATGTTATGAGAAACCAGTTTGTGAAACTTTGCTAAACCGACATCATAATCAAGTTTTGATATATGATCTTGAAGTCGATTTAAAGTTAGTATGTGCTTGATGTTTTGCTGACACATTACAAACTTAACACGGGATATATGACTCACAGATGTAAATTTAAATCCTGTGCTCACGCACGTTCAATCTGGAAATATATTCAGCTATTTTTCCTCTTCCAGTTTGATGATGAGTCAAACTGGAATTACTAGTTACTAGGTTACTAAAGTTTTGCAATCCAAATATGTTTTTTAATCGTGTGAAACGTCAAGGTGTCGAGGCAGGTGCTGTTTAAAGGTTACTGTTATCATTTTCTTTTATAAGGAACACGTGTAAGTCAAGGACAAGTAAATAGAACAAGTTTTAACCTACTTCATGGATATCAGTTCAGACTTTGCCCTCTCAACTCTAAAATACCTTTCAACGCATTTAGAATATTGCTACATGCAATATTCAGTCTATGAAAAACTGAACGGGTTTTCTAGGTGACAAAACTATTTTAAACTAAAAAGCAAATTTTCAACTCAAAGCTTGTAAACTAAATATTAAATTTCAAATTTTTACTACAGTATATAAATATATAGTATATATATAATAATATATATATTATATATAGAGTCGTGTCTGTCCATCTATCCACCCAACTGTCTGTACAAAGCTATCAAGGGTTAAAAGAATTGCTTTCAAAGGAATTTGAACTCATGACTTCTGACTTTGATAGGCCAGCACTCTTTACAACTGCACCAATCAACTACTTTGCCAAATGCAAGAACAATGGTGCGAATAGTTATTATACCTGACAATCTTTCACGGTACTTCTGACTGCTGGAGTATTAGTTTAACAAATGGCTGTACCAAGTAAATAGTTTTCAATTAAAATTGGATAGCAGTATTTCTTTTAAAAACAAAAACAACAAATTTTTCAGCTTTGCTAACAAAAATTGTTTACACTGTTGCTGCTTTGTAGTTCTTGAAAGTCACCAAAGCATTAGCTGAAAAAGTTCAGCCTTAAAGTTTTAGACATAAGAATATAGGTTTAAAATATAAATGATGCTGACGAGTTGATTCTAATAGCACACTGAGTATGGGTTTGTAAGGAGACAAATGTAACTTAAAAGTAAACTGGCACATAGTTTTATCAGAATTTTTCTATTGTTTGTGATTGTTTCCAACGCTTGAAATAATCTGACTGCCAGGATGTTTATAGATTAAAATTATCAAAACTTGATTGAAATTAAAACACTCAGATCAAGCGAAAGTGCGAGTATGGCGTCTATATTTTCAAATAGACTGATGTCAGAAGAAAGATGCAAAAACGCTCCAACTGGAACACTATAGCCGATAGCGACTACAGCAACGACAGAAACTAGTGATGAAATTTTGCAAGTATATTTTCTCTTAGTGGTTTAACCACGATCAAGTTTTGTTGATTCTAACCCTGAAACATGCAGGTAGTCAAATCCCTTCAAACATCAAAAGCAATTGAGAATAATTGAAAAATATTGGTACTTTTTGATGAAGTTTTCTGAAATTTTTTGAAAGTTCATTTTTAAAATGCTTTTACACCAATCATTTAAACTACTTTTACTTATCAATCAATTTACCCATTTTATTTTACTTGATGAATAATGCGTGGGAGTAAAAACTATACAGTTGTTATTCGTTTGTTGGCATTCTTCAGCCAGTTTAGAAATTTTGTCAATCAAAGTTGTTATCTGTTGCTATGACGAAACTCCAACAATGCAAATGGCCTGATTCAAGATTAAACGCTTCTATGTCATCATAAAAAATTGAGGCAAATTTTTAGCTATACAAGCAGAATGTCTACTATTATTATTTACGATTCTACAAAAGATGTAATTTCATATGGATGTTTAAGCTTCAACCAAAATTAAAGGAGACCAAACAAGAACTCAACCCAAATTAAAGGAGACCAAAAAAGAACCCAGTCCAAATTAAATGAGACCAAAATAGAACCCAGCCCAAATTAAAGGAGACCAAAAAAGAACTCAACCTAAATTAAATGAGACCAATAAAAAACTTAGTCCAAACCCAATTTTTAGCACTCGAGATGAAGATAATATAGTTTTGGCTAACATTGGGATAACATCGTTCTGAGTTTTCAAAAACAATCCTTTTAATGATTCTGTAAACATATCATGTTTCAAAGTCCAGCTTTGAATGTTTTACACAAGTTCCTTAAAACCTACTTCCCATATCGATTGCGAGACTCCGGCGGTAACTTGCGCAGCAAAACGTTTGTGCTGTTTGGCTCGACAGTATCTGTTCACATATAAGCTGCATCGCAAAACATAATTGCGTAATCAAATAAAGTGTTCACTCGCCATGCCGTTTTTATAACGATGACCTTTACCTGTACAGTGCATTTCGGGAAGGTTTTGCTTGCGGTATTTTGCAAAATTTGAACATCGCTAAACTATTGTGCTGCCGCCGGCAACTACTGGCGATCTTTGGCAGTACCCCGCGTGTAGGTCCCCATTTGATCGCTAATAGCCTGCGATGCTGTCACCGGTGCTTTGCAACGTATATGGGAACCAGGCTTAAGGCTGGTTCACACTATATCGCCATATGTCGGTGTTAATCATACTATACTTGAGGGATCACTCTGACAACAATGTTGACACCATCACAGACACTCACATTTACTTCACCGCAATGTTTGCGTCATAGCATTCTTATTACACAATGCAGTGGCAGAAACTATAAAAATCTAGCCCTGCAGCAACTGTCCTGAAAGAAAATATGGATCAAGCAGCTTGTGATAGCCAATCATCATAATCATCATCGCCAAAGTAGCACACAATGCACAAGCTGTTGTGAATGCTTGGCAAACTATTGGGAAAGTTTGAAGGCTGTAATCTTTCTCAGCGAATCTTTGTTGCCTTGACAACGTCATCGGTTTACGATATATATCATATGCAAGAGGGCAGCTCGGGCTTTAGCTGTGACCCAGCCTGTAGTGGTCTCAGCATTATGTCATCATTGCAGTTACTCCATAACCACTTGACATCACAATAGAGGATTGCGAATTTACGTAGACTGTCATTCTCTCAATTTGCTATCTCAACCAAATAGAATAGCTATGGTTAAATAGCTTCAATAGGAACCACAGTTTCTAATTTATAAAAGTATATTAAGGAAATTAGAATCAATTAACGACAAAAGTTTGTATAGACGTCAATTTAATCTAATCAAAAACCTTGTTAACTTACTATTGCCAATAGCTCCTAATGCACCGGATAACATTTAAGAACTTCTTTGATTTGTTTGATCAAAGCATTAGTTTCTAATTCTATTGATTGGTCTGTATGGTAATCAATTGAAACAATCAATCAATCGTTTGAGCTGTGGGTCTTCTTGGTTATGATAGTATCAGAGTAGCTGGTTGGCATGTACTTATCTGTTTGAGCGTAGATATACTAGAGAACCTTACTAAAGCAAATTGGATAGAGAAAGAGTTCAACCGAAATAATTTGACTTACAAACAAAGTATTGAAGTCAAAACAGTTTTTACAAACCACTAAGAAAACTTGACTAAACAGCCAATATACACTTTCAATTGGTTTCAGTGCAACATGTAGATTATTGATTTGAATGAATTTTCTAATTAACCCTTTATTTTGCATAGATTTGGACAACAACAATGTATATAAATGCATCAGATCAAGTTGAATAATGTAATACCAAGTACATACTTGAAAATCTCTTATATATTATACAAATATCATGTCTAACAACGTTTGGTATCTCCATAGATTTTGCAGTAAAAATATTCAATAGTTCAAAGAAGTTTAGCTTTATAAAATGTTGACTTCTGAAAGAACTAAAATACAGCTCAAAATCTATCTAAATCAACTCTCAGTGCGTCAGCTGGAAAGATATTTTTTGAGTTGAAAATGCAAAAGAATTAGTAATAATCTTTGCTATGGTAAAAGCAGTTTCCATCTGTTTTAAGAAGAAGGAGTTGTCTTGAGTTTAAAGTAAATTTTATTTGAGAAAGATTTTTGAGATGCGAAATTTAGAACAGCCAAATCCTTAGCACAGAGACAGAACTTACTCGCTGCATTGGCCTGGGAAGAACGCTTCAAACACAAGATCGTTAGGTGAATAAGCTATAGATTTCTACTCCAACTGTTTTTACACATAAACTTATAAAAAGCTCATGTATCTCAGCATATCATAACTGAAGTGACGTGATAAGATTAGCAAACGAAGGTAAAGAAACACAAAAATCATCTCTAACTTTATATTTAGTCACAAAATTTACTTCTGATGACATAAATGTTTGTAAATATCTCTTTGAAACAAGTTTTAAAGTTCGTTTTAAAAACCTGGTGAATGTAACAAAGTTTTATGCTTGTCAAAACACTCGTTATCTCAGAATAGTACGGTATACAACATCCTGTGATCTTCAATACCAGTATATATATCGAATACTGTTGATAGCATATTGACCTTAGCTAAAGGCTCGGTCTCAATATAACGCCCCTTGTCAGCGTTGTCCTCTCAACCACTATTTATTGATGATGTGCACCATCAACTGATGGCATCATCGAGGCGATGCAGTATACCGGGAAAGATTGCAGCTCTCATACTGTCTCTAGAGTTTGCCGAGCATCTACGACAACCTGTATAATGGTTGGTATATAATTGGTTGTTGTGAATTGCTTTACCTATATTATCTTTTATAAGGGTGTCAGGTTGGTCTAGTGGTAGTGCTTTTGACTATCAACCATGGGGTTGGTGGTTTGAGTCCTACTTAATACCAGTCTAACAAAAAGCTCTCAGCAAGCTTTCAACCCTAAATTGCTGGGTCTTTTGGATCTAGACCATAACTTGGAGGCCCCGTGTACCACATTGACAATGTTGGCACGTTAAAGATCCACCTTTTTCATTCGCACATTGGGCAAGTGAAATGCTACCTGGCTCTATCAGACTGGATGTGTTACAAAAAGACATCCGTTGGGTTAATCTGACAGTTCCAGGAGAAGCCCTTGATAAGTGTTAGGACCAGCCAAGGTAGCTTATAAAAAACTAGTCCTGGTGGTGAGTTTCTCTGCATCATGAGAACACTACCAAGCATTGTCACTACATGACAGAAGCATGCCATTGTTTTTTTTAATTCTCTTGTATAGCAGTTGATATGAGACTACTATTTCATTGTTTCTGCTATCTCATAGTATCAGGAGATACTATGAGATACTATTCTATACCACAGAATATTTGCTGATGTAAATGGGTTTGAACTAGTGTGAACATTGTTATCACGGATTATCACCGAAGTATTGAGTTATAACGCCGACATGCTGCGATACAGTGTGAACCAGCCTTGAAGATCACCTTTCAACAAAATGTTGAGTAGATTTTATTAAAAAGTATCAGTATTTTTCTACCATTTGCTATTGTTTTTGATGTTTGAGGTGATCTGACAGCCATGATTAAAATATACAAAACTTGATCGTGGTTCAAATGCTCAGATCAAGCAATAATGACGTCTAAAGCTGCCAAAAAACCGTGGCAGAATAGAGGCGAGTAACGTTGCAACTTAACGCAATAGCCAAAGCAAATACAACTGGAACAGAAACTAATAATGTCACTTGGCACATATTTTTCTTCTGAGCATTTTACCACTATAAAATTTCATCGATTTTAGTCTTGACACATCTTTGCAATCAGATCTCCTAAACATCAAAAACAACCACAAATTATGAAAAAATGCCAATACTTTCTGATAAAATCTATTACAATTTTGGGCAAGTTTATCTAGTTTGATCTTGTCAGACTTTGGACTTCGTACCTTGAAACTCTCTTCAGAGAAGTGATTGATACTCTATGCCCTTTCCTTTACGCTTGTGTGTTCTTGTATGATGACAGGTCCTAACAAGTTCCTTTACGCTTGTGTGTTCTTGTATGACAGGTCCTAGCAAGTTCCCTTGCGTTTGCGTGTACTTGTATGACAGGTCCTAGCGAGTGAACTAGTCGTTAGCAACTAATGGAATTAGCAGCCTGAATGAGCCAGTTATAAATCATTCAATAGCAGATTTCCAAACACCCTCTTAACTAGGAATGTAATCATGGGTGCCCAACTTCTCTGTCATGTTTCTCAGGCACTCAGTTTATGAATCACTCTTTTGCGTTTTACCTATTTTCGATCAGAATGACAAATGATCATTTCCATGACAACGGCTAGTTAAGTATGTTGCGGTGACAAAGAATGCCTACCAACTGCAGTAGTATAATAGTTAACATTTCCAAGTTATACCAGTTTTAGTGAAGCAATTGATCATGAACACCCAAGCCCAATTTTAAAAATCTGAAAAAGTCTACTGTTGTAATTAAGTGATCACACGTTTTCGGTGGACATACACCGTTAAGGTAAAGATTAGTTAAAGGTGTGCTTAAAAATTTTTACTGCAAGAAAACCACAACCAACTTTGAACTTTTTGTGAATGACACAAAGCTGTTTTAAGCAGAGTGGGTCAATACTGTCGGTCAAAAGGTTGGAAATACTATAAAGAAATCCTCTGCACCATTTTCTAGAGACCTAAAACTGAAGCTTTTCTTCCAAAGATGGATCAATGTCAAAACTGTTTTATAATCTAAAAAAATGTTACTTACCACTTTTCAACATGGAATGATCCACCTGTGGTAGGTTGCCATCAGCTGTTTGGTGCTCACAAAGAGCATTCCAGAATCTTTTTAATCTGCAATGGTAAGCGTATTGACATATATAAGTATGTTAAGAATACAAGTACACAACTCGGTTGAGGTTTTTAATACTGTTTTTTTCGCATCAATAGCCTTTGGTCGTTGCATCCAAAAAGCTCTAGGAATTGTTAAATAAAGGCTTGCTCACACTATACCTCCGTTGACTAAATGCACCGTAAACATATGGTATCGACAAAAAACATGGCTATATTAGAAATGTTTGTAGCTGTCAAACCTTTTCTATGGTTCACTGAGCATCGACACCAGCCTGTACAATGGACACCATCTCAGTATGGATGATTTTTTGTCATGAATGGCTCTTTTCTATCTACTTTTGTTGCTGCAGGACTAGTATTTGATTCAAGCAAAAAAGAAATCAGTAAAATCTTCAGAAAAAAAAGGAAAAAACTGGAAACGGAAACAAACAACAGAATGTGTTTATAATAGTGTGAACATTGTTATAACTGATGATCACTGAAGTACAGTCAATCTTGAATAACTCAAACTTCAGACAGGACCACGCAAAGGTGTTTGAGTTATCAGAACGTTCAAGTTATCAGAGCACTGTCACAAGTACATGTATTTATCAGTCGACGCATGTACATATACAAACTATATATAAATTGAATGCGTAGATGGCTTGTTACAAGTTGAAGGGCCTCTCTTGTAAATTTTTAAAAAACTTTATTAAAAAGTAAAAATATTTTTCTATCACCTGAGACTTGTTTGTTGTTTTAGGTGATGTGACTGCCAGAACGTTCTCATGTTAAAATTGACAAAACTTGATTTTGGTTAAAACACTCAGAAAAAATCCTTTTTTTTCTGAGCGTTTTAACCAAGATCAATTTTTGCGGATTTTACTTCAAGTTTATCTGAATGTTACCTTGCTTTTCCTTGCTCTTGAAGAGCCATCGCAAAGCGGATGCTTAGTGAAATTTGATTTTTTGCAAACCTTTGGAAAAGTCTTTAACGAAAATATTCTGCCGATGATGGTAATAACAATGCCTAAGAACTACTAAAAGTTGATGTTTATCTCTATGGCTTAGAATAAAGTGATATTTTAAAGTGAAAACAACCGTCTCGGTAGCCGTTGGGCAAAAACTGTTCGAGTTGATGATGTTAAGGTCAAGTTATCTAAAGCAGTTTATCATTGCATGGTAATGAAACAAACAAATCCGTTTAATTAACCATGTGTTTAAGCTATCCGAGAACGAGTTATCCGAGTTTGACAGTATTTTAGTTTCAACACCAAAATACGACGATATAGTGTGAACCAGCCTTAAAAGCTCGTTCACACTATATTTCCAGGTGTCGGAATTGTCCTCTCGGAGTTTATTCTTAAACTATGCGCACTGTAAACTGATGACATCACTTAAGCCATGCAGATATACCAAGAAATATTGCGACTATCAAACTTTGTCGTTATTTTCTGAACCTCAGCAATACTCTGTACAATATGCGCTACTTCAGAGATAGTGATTGGCTGCCATGGATTGCTTACCCCTTATTTCACTTCCTAAAGGTTCGTGCACAGTATCACCAAAATTAGCGTTTAGCTGTGCAATAGATCACAACGATTAGCTGTTTCTACATCATCACCAGCGATAAGTTGTACACACTATGAGCGATTAGCTGTAGGAGATCACTAATCAACAACCAATTAGAAATTATGAAATTGCATTGGTGATATCGCAGGTCTTTTTGTTATCTTTTAATTATCCGATTATGTAATTCATCACCGTAGTTCTTCACCATGTTTGGGAATATGAATTGATACCAATCTTCACAACTGTTAAAATTGGATCCGATGCGGTCAACAAACAGTCGTTCAAGATGCTAACAGTTGCGGTCATCGGTGTCAAGGTTCAACATGTTAAAAGTTCATCGCATTGTTGCTAGCAACGGTTACGTTGGCCGCTCATTGCAAAATTACATCACAACAGCCCATCATTGCGGTAAATTGCACAGCGAATCGTCGATTTGAGCGATAGCGTGCACGGGCCTTCAAGGTATTGCTCACACAAAAGCCAAAACCTAATGTTAGATTCAAAAGTGGTATTTGTTGATTTGCTAATACATGAAAATCTAACACATGGTTGACATGATTCATAATCTATATATATTAATCTTAATGTTTGCGTTGTTTCTTGTCTGTTGGTCTGTTGTCCCTATGTCCAGCTATAGTGATAAAATCTAATAAAAGCCAATAAAATCTGCTTTGCAGATTATTTGATCTCAAAAAGTATTTAGGTCTGAAAACTAACAATTTAATACACCACTACTTTGATATTTGACTGAGCGTAATGATGATTAGGATGACTTTCATTACATCAAAAATTAAAAATAAGATAAAATTATAATATAATAATAATAATAGATAAAAATATAATAAAGATAAAATAATCGCGCTTAAAGTGCTTTGGTTGATGACTAGCAGTTGATCCTTGAACTGATTATTATGTGATTATTATAATATATTATGCTGATGATATTGTTACTATCATGATTATTAAGCTGGTTTCAAACGCGGCTATTATTTTAGTAAAGATTGAGACTACTAGCTCACCAGGTGAGTTACTCAAATTCATTGGGTAATTATTCTATTACTCATGGAATGCCAGGCATTAACCTAGTCTAAAAATATATTCAGATATGTTTCCTCTTCCAGTTTGATGACGAGTCACAGTTGTTAGCTCACTCTCATTGGTTACCATAATTATGAGTCGTAACATGATGGCATTCATGATTGGTGAAGCGTAGGGCAGATTACTTGTACTGAAGTTAATTGTTTAGCCTTGGCTCTTGACATGGCTAGAATCAAGCGTAATCAGAGGGATGTATGATAATGCTTTGTTTTTTTGATAATGTTGCAAGCTAAAGTCATGCAAATATATGCTTCAGTACAGAAAATAATGCAAACATGAGACCACAATGGTTTTGTGTCAAAAAGCAACATTCATTTGCACAACATGGAAATTTATCACCAATAGAAATCTTGCAGTATATTGACATTTGAATATAGCTTTGCTTTATCGGTTAGCACTCTAAACTGCCAAGTGTGGTAAATCAGACATTCAAATTGGCTAAATTAATTCTGTGCTCCGAAATAACATGGAGTTGGAGTACAAAACCAATTCAACTACTACTAGCAAACTACTACTACTGCTGCTAGCGCCCGCCGCCATCTCTGAAAACATGTGCATACATGTACGTATGTTTTGCATTTAAGCTATTACCAATGTATAGTACGCAAAAGTTCTCGGTAGTAGGCACATGGCAACTACAAGTGCATCAAACTTCTTGAAGAGATAACAGAAATAAATTAAAAAAATATGTACTTGCATAATTTAAATTACTCGGCGTTGTCCTCCTCCTGTATGCTTATCAGATGCAGCTGCTGACAATAGATCTATTAGATATTACTTGATGAATTTAACCTAATCTTCTACAAAACGCCTATTTGTAGACATTGTAATAAAGCTGTAGCAATGAAGTGATGCATGTGCCTCAATAAATGTATAAGCTCCTCGAATAGCCAAACTATTGTGCACATAGAGCTTTCATTAATGATTTATGGTGCATTTTGTTGCAATTCTTTTACTTCAGAAAAATTTCAATTAAATTAAATTCAAAAATTTCTCACACATTCACCACAGTTTTGTTTAGCTGCAACAGCAAAAATTACTTTGAAGTCTTGTGAAAGAAGCTGCAAGGACTGGAAAAATCTGTGTCTTACAGTTTTTTAACCAACAGCCTAATATTGTTAATAATTTAATTTAAACCTTGAAAAAACCTTTAAAACATCTTTGGTTTTGAGAAAGTTTTGTAACTTTAAAATTATTAAATGTCCAACGTATCCGAAGATGATTTCTGATGAACCACATCTTCATTGACCTTAACTTTTGCTGAAATTTTGCCATCTTCCGATGAGTATCGTTTTGTTCTTTAGGTTGTATTCTACTGTGTCTTTAAACCACAATCATGTTGTGATTATTAAAACTAGTACTTATGCCAGGTTTATACACTGTGAGAAATTGTCATGTGCAGTCATTATATGGAGACTTGTTTAGTATCATGCTAGGTCTTCTGTGTGGTGTAATGATAGTGTGCATGATTCCGAAACCTGTGCCCCAGGTTTGATTCCAGTGTGAAGTAATCATTTTTCTAACATTGCTGTGGACAGACAGAGAGGCACTGTTCTCATAATAAAGATTAGAACAATTAAAAATTTACCAACAGTTTGGTAAATTGGTAGCTGCTGGTAAAACTTTATGTTCAGACTAGTGGCACTTTCATGTTTAATGATTTTACCATTCATAGAAAGTGCTAGTGACAGTAGTTTTTGTACGCACTGCTTTGATTTTTATAAAAAGTTCTTGCCAATTATATGTGAGCCTGAACTTTAACAAGCCTTCATGTGGTGAAAAACAAGCATTGAAAACCTTGGATGTACCAACTTTATGTGCGTAGACAGCATAGCTCTTGTGAAAGTATTACAACTGGCATGGTGTTTAGGTCTAGCTATTATTACTAGTAGCGTGTGTTGAAACCTCAAAAACAACCCAAACTGAATAATCAACTTGTGATAAAAAATAGAAAAGTTATTCAACAATTTCAATTTTGTCAACTTGAACCATTTAGCGATTAATTGATTACCTAAACCAGGATTCAGCTGGCTTAATTACTGGCAATCAAATAGAGTTTCATATGCTCCTACCAAAAGAGATATAATAGTTTGCTAGTCATAGTAGCACAATACAAAACGGTAAGGTTCTGCTTGTCTTCATAATCTAGACACCCTGTATGACTCACTGCTTCTGCTCAGAATTTATCCAGTTGATCTGTTGATATGTCGATCTTGGGTGGTCTGTAGGTCTTGTGTGGTCTGTCTGACTTGCCATACGGTTATACGTACATTCGATCAGGTGTGCTTGAAGTTATCTTTTCTGTCAGCCTGTGAGCCCACAATATAAAGTTTTTATCTGTTTTTCAATACTGATACTTTCTTTTATTTGTATACTAGCTGTGCTAGTATACAAATAATAGGCCCAAGTAATAAAAAAGCCTTTGAACAAAAAATTGATTTGTATTTAACATATTACCAACATTTGCCATTCCAACTTTCACACTACATATAATGAGAAAAGTGTTTTATGTAGTTGAAATAAATTAAAAGAGAAAATAAAAACAACTGTAAAAGTTTTCAAACTTTTTCAAACAACTGTAAATTTCAAACTTCATATCATGAGGAAAAATATTTGTACAGGACAACTAAATTAAAAAAAAACTAAAGGTTTTCAAACCGCCGTGAATTTAAAATTTCATAAATTTTAGCGACCTATATCTTTTAATAACGTTCAGTGGAATCTCGTTTCTTGAACATAATCCGTCCCAGGCGGTTGTTTGAAAACGGAGTTGTTTGAGATCTCAAAACAATTTTTTACCAATAAAATAAATATATGTAAATTTTAATTTGTTTCAAGGTGAGAAAACAACTTTGGTAAAGTATTTTTTCAACACTTTACACTATAAACTGTGCTGTATATTGCATACTATGAATAAAAACGAGTAGATCTAAATCGATTTAATTTTAATAAAAGGTTATCAATTTATGATGATGGAAAAAGAAAACGGAAGTAAACATTTTGTATGTTTTGCTCTTAAAAAATCAAAAACCTTAAAGGTTAAGATACAGTACCAAAAATTGCAGAAATAGATAATGAGACAGTAAAAAATGCAACAGATCAGTTACATCAAAAATCGTAGGAAAAAGAAAATATTAACAGCATTGGCATGTTTACTTCACATATTTGAAGGATATTCTTCTTCAAAGCAATTTAGGGTAACTTGAGTGGAGGAGCTATGGCCCTAGCAAATTGTTTCGGTAGAGAAGGTGTCATACCAGATAGTTCTTTTCTTTTTGTAAAGAATACAAGAAGAGTAAAGTGCTGTTCTGTTTGTTATTGAATGTTTCTAAGCTGTTTTTGGAGCTGTTCCAATTCCAATGTGCATGCTCCGGTTTGGTTGAAAACCGCATTTATGTTCGAGATTTGAAACCAAAAAATTTTCAAAATCTTTGGTCGAAAACCAAGTTGGTCGAGAACTGAAGCGTTTGAGAACCAAAGTTCTACTGTATATAATCAATACACAGATTGCCAAATAGTAGGTTCGAGATAAATTACTGTCGATCTCGTGGGCCGGAATAAATCAGCCCTAACGTAAAAAAAATGAAAAAGCATCAAGTTGCATAAAATTAGGTTCCAAAATGTTTCTTAACAGAGGTCAATGTAAACGGGTAAATGCAAGGCTAAAATAATTAGCACGCACTTGCTGTATGCGGTATATGACAACATATCTGATCACTATGCCGTTCTAGCTTAGTGGTAGAACGTCCGGATAAGAAACTTCTCGATTCCTACGTCGTGAGTTTCAACCCATTAAAATGCGGATTTTCAATATCAAGATTTTAACAGCTATAGCCGGAATGCAGACAGATATACGACATATCGACGGACATACTTTGCGAATTATATATGTAGACAAGTTTCATCGTTACGCCAATGTCATACACATACACAATCAAGAATTAACCAGAAGAAGAATCACATACTATTTAGCAATCTCCTGAATGTGTTATTGAGGGAGATGTTATATTTTTCATTTTAGATGTTTTATTTTATATGTTGCCAATGGCTTCACAGATGACCAACTGTATAATTACCATACTTTCAATAACCTTTTATCAACAATCAGGTTATTGTTATATTGTAGTTTCACGGTGTTGACAAGCATAAATAATGAATTTGAATAGAATATACATTACGCCTCATCATCCGTATGTGACAACATAACTATGAACCAGGGGATCTGCTACACAAACTTCGTACTCAGATACTTAAGACGAATCGCCATCCTGTGCCATTGACCAAATATTTTTATACTAGCAAATGTTTTTCACTGCAGGTAGAACTGGTGGAGCTAAGACCAAATATAGTATAAAATGGCTGTTGCAGATCAGGAAATAGCTCCTAATTTATACAGAGAACCTTTACCAAAAACAATTTGGAACCAGTTATTTTATTGGTATTTACATATATGCTCATTTTTTCTATCTATGAGTATGTCTATCACTTGGTTTCGAACACAAACACTGTGTACTATGAAAACCTCACTGTAGCAGTTTTGACGACATGCTTAGTTTTTCTTTATAGCTTGAAATTTTTTTTTAGTTAGTAATCACTGATATGTACACCACCAGAATCCTACATGATGACAAGACCTAAATCTTGCACTATGTGTATCTTAGTATCTTTGTACTAATTTGAAAGTAGTTCTCTAAAAATGTTAATAAATCAAGATATGCGGTTAGTATCTTCAGACAAGGTTCTGGACCATCAATCAGGTGAAAAACTAGCAGTTTTATCTAGAGCTTATCTACATAGTCAAGGTAATTAGTAGATGTAAAAAATCACTTAATATACTTGTCGCTGATCTCTTTGAAACTATAACTTATAAATTATATAACTATATAACTTTGCCAAAATATTGCAGACCATAATAAGTACAAATATAATAGCAGGATCGGCTTTTTGCCATTGCAGTCTGCTACACTGCGAGATACAATCTGGCTTAATAAGTAACTCTACAAATATTTCAAATTGCGACAAGGTGGTTGCTTGTAAACAGTGAGAGAATGTTGACCTACCAAGCTGAAAGTTTTGAGTTCAAAAACTGTTGCGAGCAATCCTTTTTCTTTCCCAAAGGCATGGTTTTTGACAGAAGAACGAACAGACACAGCTCTTATTATAGTAAATATTAATGTACTCATTACTTCAAGTTAGCTTATGATTACAACTACTTTCTAAGATTTAGTCTTGGTTTTCATGTGCATCTCAAAGATTGGAAATAAACACACACACAAGACCATTGACGATGGAGTATGTATATCTACCAGAAGTGCTACCAAGAGCTGCCAATAAATGCTGCCAGTGCAAAAAATATTGAGGCCTGTTTAAATTTTTCTAAGACTTGCAAACAAAACTTCAATACACGTTGTGCAGGTAAAAGTCACAACTTTTCAAACACCCTATAGAGTTATGTAACCAAGAGATGAGCTGGTCTGGAAAGTCATAGAGTAGCTTACACGATTGCAAAGCTAGTCCTACCTTAATGACAATCTGGTAATAAATTTAGTAGAAGGTTGTCACAGAAAAGCTGACTCACTATTTGATATCTAATTGTACCAATAATAACTGCTACACTATTACTGTTGATGTACTAACATTGCCAGGCTTTGTTCATCTAGTATAGCCGTAACTGACTGAGATGAACTATTGTGGTAAATAGACAGATTATTGCAGCTGTGTAACCCTCCTTTTATTGTTTTATAACAATGAACTTGGTTATAGTTGCTCTGTGTCTTGTGGTGGATAGCATAGTATGAGACAAAGCTGCTTTCATCAAAGCATCAAAGGTTGGTAAGTTTAGGAAACTTCAGGTCTATTGCTGATGCCAAGTGTTTATTACTTCACAGTAAGAAGAGCGACTCACTGCATTATAGAAAACACAAGTTTCAGACAAGAAACTAATGCATAAAAAACATTACATAAGCTCAAGAGAACAACAAAAATAATGCCTGTTAGCTATCTTTTTCAACACTTCTTTTGCTAAAAGTGATTCTTATCTTTTACTATCATGCTATATTTACTGTAAAACTTTACAATTCCAGTTTTATTTTGTACTTGCAAGTTTAGAAAATTTCGAACTTCCAAAACTAATGAAAGCACCATTTGTTTATTACTTCATTATAATGAGAGCAACTGTTTGCACTTTAAGAAAAAATGTTCAAACGGAAACTTATGCAGCTAGTCAGCACCACACTGCCAAAAAACAATTCTATATCACAAAGATTCAATTGAACAATGTTGATTGACTAAGTTTCGTAAAGCTGTTTTTGCTAAAGCAATTACCATTTATACAATTATTATTCTCTTCTATTATTATCTTCATTATCGCAATAAAATTTTGCAAAAGCAGTTACCCGTTTTTTAATAATATAAAGTTTCGGTTAAACATGCTTATTAGCATAAAGATTTATAGCTAGCTGCTTAGACACTAACTGAATACTAGCAAGTTTGGTTGTAGTAGTGGTAAATGTTAAATATGACCGGAAATTCGGCTGAGAAGCATTCATTCTTGCAACGATTTCTTGAAGAACGTTTTTTACAATTTTTCAGTTTTCATGACCGCTTGGCAGCTTACATTGCTTGATGCTCTGAATGTTCTTTTCTTGCCTAAAGCTTGGTGTCCTGTGAGACCCTGTCGGTAATCTCCTGAAGCAAAACACTTGCAACGTTGGTCTCGGCAGCTTATGTTCACATAAAACGGCATCACTGGCGATCGCCTAAAAGTGTTCATTCGCATTTCAAAAATTCTAATCTTCACCTGTACAGTGCATTTTGAAAAGGTTTTGCCTGTAGCTCTTTGCAAAAGTTGAACAGCACTGAGCTCTCGCCTTTACTGCCGGGAACTACCAGCAGGACTTGGCGTGTAGATTTTCATTTCACTGCAAATAGTCTTGTGAGACTGCCACCGGTGTTTGCAGCGTATATGGAAACCAGGTTTTAGAAAGAAACAAAAGAATGCAAATCTGGTCAAGTGAAAACCATACAACTGCAATAGTATAGTAGTGGTTGCGCCATTAAGAATGATGTGACCAGATCTACTTCTTTGTTGTTCATAATCAATGATTCTCTTTGTTGTAGAAGCGTAAATAACTACCTGGGTGGTTACGTCTGTTATGTAGCAATATCATCCTCTTCGTTGCCTTTAATCTGATTGTGAATACACCTCAAACTTATCTGAGAAGGCAAGGAGTCAACTCTAAGCTTATGGAAAATAGTAAAATGAAATGGTTCAATCATCAATAGACATCAAATTGTGTTCACCCTTGTTCTGTTAAGTCTTCAAAACTCATATCACATTGAACAGCAAAGATGTTTAGTCTAAATCACCTGCTTAAAGCTGTCAGTCACTTGACCATTCAATGCCCAAATGCCTAACAAAAAGATTTTCAAATTTTATTTAATATAATAAATCAAACTTTGTAAGTGTGTGTGTGCTTGTTAGTCTATATTAACACCATACATTTTCCGAAAAAGTTTATCCAAATTTCACTTGCATATACTCCGTGCTTTCACCAGGTTGCTATAGCATTTGATCCCAAAACTTCATCAAGTTCCTGAGAATCAACATCTTAAACACCCAACTGCAGGCTGTTTGATTGTAAATAAAAATAATCTTGAACATTGCTAACCTAATGATAGTTTGCGATAGCATTTGACTTCAAGCCGAGTTTGTGTATGCTAGCTACAACCTAGGCAGCTGTATGAAACTTGAAATATTGAAAAGTTTTTTTAAAATTTAAAGTTTTTTTTCTTCTAAATTTCTAATTTTTTGGGCAGGAATATTTTTATTTGAGATCTCTTGGGAACAGTGTGACTATTAATAAAGTCTTGCTTTTTTATGTGATATTATGAGTGAAAAGACAA